>NC_133205.1:11147862-11222862 GCF_958299795.1 Porites lutea
CCAATGGGATAATATCCTTTCGAGATAGCCTTTGTACTCCTCGTACATTTCTTGCCTTTACGAGCCATCAGTTTTCAAGGATATTTAATTTTTCAGTTGGCACAATTGACACCTTGAACCTTGAAAATGAAACTTGACAAGGACTCTTCAATTTTCTGGACCTAACAGGCAAGACCTAGGGAGAAACACAACACCAAACGCGGTCACACTTTTAACGTGGAAGAAGGCAATTTTTAGACAAGGTCTTTCGTGTTTTGGGGTCTCTATTTTACTTGCCAGGTTTCTGCCGTTTTAAATTTTCTGTGCTGTGCGTCCATCAAAACTTATTTGGGAAAGTACGACAAGAAATGGTAATTCAGACGCCTCACAACACGACAAAAAAAGAGCGTAAAAACACACTTAAACGTACCTGAAATTCAGCAAATGACTTCAAAAAATTCGTTTTCCTCGTGGTCTTGCAGCCAGGCCTCCAAAAATCCCAGAAATCTCTGCTTTTTATAATTTATGCCATAAATTTGGTTATTAAACAGCCTTTCAAATTGGCCGCCATTTTGAAAAAAATTGCTGACGATTTTGGTGGCTGATTCCGCGGGCTCAGCAGCCCGGCGTGATATTTTTTTAACTTTCCGAGCCTCTACAAGAAAATATAACGTCAACTTTTCGTAGATGGGTCATTGTTCTTTTTTCACATGACTGTCAGGAGATCATTATGTATTACGAGCCACGCAAGGTATCTTGGGAACGTTTGGTGCCTCAGCCGTGACACCAGGCCCTCAAGGAACCGTTTCATCTGTTGTCATGAAGATAAAATAAGGATCCTGAAGTCTCTGCGAGACATCAGGGACCTCCTAGACCGTTTTAATCCAAACCTTACCACCGAATTTAGTATCAAAAGTCTTTTAACGCTTGTTGTCGAAAACACGTTTTCAGAAATGAGAAGCGGTACCACTCCCATGCCTTTACAGCTTGAATTCGATTACAGATTCAGCAGGACAATTAAGGAACGGTTGAACTAAATAAAGAGGCAAGTTTTACACCATTTGCTTACTTCAAAGCTTCCAAATCCTACTACCCACAGGTTCACACCACAACACATTACATGGGTTTACCCAAGTTACCCCCTCCGACTGAAAAGCACACAAACTATCTAAAAAGCAGGTAAATGAAATGAGAAACTGGAGAAAAATGTATGGTCAGAACGTCCTCAGAAAACAGTACGAAACATGACAACAAAGGACAAGATCCAGGAACTCTGCCTATAAATCTTTAAGCAGCTGACTCTCCGACTGTGCAGCCTCTAGATTTCACTGTGCTGAGTGAAGCAGCAGCGACCCCTTTGCCACATTGGGAAACAACTGAGACTTTGCACAAACTAAGTCAGATTGTCTGTGTTAAAGCTCGCATTCCAGTGATTCTCCTCAACTGTCCGCTGAATTGTTCCTAATAGCCTGTCTGCAAGAGAATGTGAGTGTCGGCATGAAGAGAGTGAAAGCCAAAGTGTTCATTTTAAGATCTTTTCAATCCAGTGCTGTCTACGGAAGATGAGGAGAGACATTCTCCGATACGTGCAACATTGTTTGTGCCCTAACCAGCTATAACTACCGTGAAGATATCTTAGAGCTTGAAGAAGGTGATGTAATTCCTCTCCTTGATGTGCTTCAACATATCAATGAAGTTGTCACTATCGCAGAGGCAGCTGAGACAGTTGAGATGACAGAAACTGCAGCCGACGAAGAACAGCGTGAGCGGATTCCATGGAGAAGAAACAGGAGGTTTGAAAGCGATTTTTTTCTACCATGAATAGAAGGTAACACAAGCAAACAAATATGGGGAACAATGACAAACACTCTTGAGGATCAAGGGAACAGTACAAGAGTTTTTGGGATCAAGGGAAACTGAGCTTAAAACATTTTAGGGAACAAGTGGTGTTATTAATGGGAAACAAGGGATAAAATCAAAAAACATTAAGGGATCACGGGAACATGTACCTCCCCCCCCCCGCCCCGCCCCCTGGTAGGGGCTCCATAATCATGAAACTGAAAAGAGAGCGAAATTAAACGAGCGAGCTTTAATGTATTCTTTAATAATAATCATATAATATTATAATAGGTAGGTGTTGTCAGCTTTACGAGATGTTATTTTCTCGCTTCAGCCTTGGAAAATCCGCGAAATTCGCGAACATTACAGATCCCAGGAAACACTTGGTCTTTGTGTCTACCGTGCACATGATAAAGATATTTTAATAATTATCCGTTTGCGAATGAAGGCATGCACCTCTATGCGTTTACAAACTAAGCGATAGTTTTCTTCATTATTTTCTTTATTTACTTCCTAGCCTCTCTTGCGCTCTTCGTCCGCTTCTTAGTCGCTTGGATAGCGCCTGGTCTGCAGGCTATACCCTAATCCCGTACCCATATCCCTTGTTTACGAAGCTGGAGGCGAGATCTGGTTAAGTAAGAAAATTCAATGTTTTTGATTGGCTAGATTGTGAGCTAATGACTTGAGTGTTGTCTTCTGTGCGCGTGCTATGGCGTATGCAATTCATTCCTTGCAAAGTCTTCAGTTCTGTTCAAATATTTTCCATGAAGAACTAGTTTTCAGTCTAAATATTACTTTTAAAACCGTTTTTATCTCACCTTTAATAAAGACTTTTTAAAATTCTCTCTCGGTATCAAAATAAAGACCTTTGAAAAGGTTAAAATAAAATTATCGCTTAGAAGTTGACAAAAAAGAAAATTTTCTCTTTTGCTACATATCCCCCCCCCCCCCTATGTTTTTACTTTTTTTGTCACTCCAGTTCAAATACATTGTCCAGCCCTGTATACTAATCGAGCTTTGTTACTTAATTCCTTTTTCAAAAGATCGATGAATCTCTTGCTGCCCTTCCGAGTGAAGTGAAGTGTGCATGACAATTTTATTCCTCCCCCATCCCATTTCCTTATTTCCTAACTTTCGGCTATTTTCTTCGAACTCCCGACGAGGAACTTGAACCTTTTTCGATGGCCCTAGAAGGTTCGAGTTATCGGGAGTCCGGTAGCAGGCCTCTTTCAATAAGCGCCCCTCCTTTTAGCCAGAATTGTAAATAAGCGCCTGGGCATTTATTCGAGGAAATATGGTACCGCTCTAAACTACAATGGCCACTAACGGTAAATATAAGATGAAAGATGAAAGAAGAAGAAAACCTTTTTTACAAGGGGGTCATGTGTAAAACTGGATTAATAACGCTATTGAATTATTTTTTAAAAAAGCATGAATCGTTACCGAAAGTGAGGGTTTTTTTAGTTCCCTTTAAATTCGGTAAAGATGTCGATTGTCTGACCTCCAAAGGAAAGCTGTTGTACAGCTCACGTCAGCTTCATATAACAAAGGCTTCTTTTATAAAACTCATCGCGGTTGCATCATTATTGCTTGACTAACTAAGCGTTAATCAGGTCAAGTTTCGTGGACTAGTTCAATCTTTGAAACAGTTCACTAGTACTGTACTCATAAATAGGAGAAAGTTATAACGTGAGCAGAGCGATTCTGCAATTTGTACAATTTAGAAGATAGGTTCTTGGAACAGTTTCCCATGCATGTTACTTTACAGTAATCGAAGTGTGGCTGCACCAATGAATTGTACGCGTTAAGCAGAATCTCTAAAGCTGAAGGAGAAAATACCTAATACGTTTGATCGCACTAATACCAGAACCAATCTTTTCAGATCTTTCTTCATTAATATGACACTTCCAAGAAAGATTTTCATGGATGTGAATACCTAACGATTTTTATATAAGTCGAAACTTTTTTAATCGGGAGCTGATGAATTTTCAAGTGGGGTTCTTTTTGAGAGCTGACAGTCTTTGACTGACCCACTTAATAAAATTACTCTCTTAGTCACGTTTAGTGTATCACAACAACGTTACACACGGACAACAGGAACAATAACTCTATATATAAGCTGTGTGTTTGCAGAAGAGGACGGCAGTTGACGCAAGGCTCCACAATCAGCGGCGGTTTTTCCTGATTCAATATGTCCAAATCTTGTTCATCAGGCATCTCAACTCTATCAGAACTAATCACTGTGCGCAGGTGTCTGCGATTTCTACGTACCACTCTGAAAGATGTTTGGATGACTTATGACCGGGGAGTAGGGCTTCTCGCAATGACTTTCCTAGAAACGTCTTCCATCCTTTCTGCCGATCTAACTTCACACGAACTGAGTCACCTGGCTGCCGTAACTATAGGTCGTGAATGGGTTGCACTCCATGTCTCTCGTCAAAGTACTGACGGTATACACACATTCATAATTCTGCAATGCCGATCATCATACTACGTGAAAATTGACTTTGAAGGACATCAACACGACACCGAAAGAACCCAAATCAGAGTGGAGTTGTAGCCGTCGACAGCTGTGCTTTTAATCAGCTGTTTTCTCAGTATCGGAGACTGATTGCACTCATGGTATGGCTTTTCACCCTTCTCATAATGCAAAATCATGGTTGTTTACCATTTGCATGGGCAAAACCGGTCGGTTCACGGTTGGGGTCGAATAATAAGAACTATTCAGAACTGGTAAATTTCGCCCAGGAATCGCGTTTACCATAGTGTACAAATCAGTTCCATTTATCGAAAAACGGCCGCGAAAACCTGAAACTGGTATTAATGTTGGCTTTTCATGCAGTTCTGCTTGAACCATTCTGTCCAGAAAAACAGGACAACCTTTTCAGATATTCCGTTGCTCTTGTTTCCGATAAAACGACCCAAAAAGTCGGGTCCATTTACTTACCAACATGATAATTTCCAGAAACTTTTTGCAATTGGTAAACTACTCATATCTCAGAAGTCGCAGTGGACGCCGACATGGCGAGGAGAAAATGAGCATTGTGGCTACAACTTTCTCAATTGTAAGGTCTTCAACTGTTTCCCTTACTGTGTCGTCTTAGTCCGCAAATGCAAGGCAACCGGTTTCAGTGCGGAATGAAAATAGTTAACCGGAGTGCGAAATTCTCGGCTCTTTTCAGTGCGCAACCACACACACACACACAAAAAAAACAAACATTCAAAGACCGCACAAAATTCCTAGTTTTTAACCAACAGGATTCTAACATGTTATCAAAGTAAACAAAGGGGATCCCTACGATGTACCTAACAAGATGGCTCAGCGACAGATTCAGTCTAGACTAGGGAAACCAGGAACTGCCACTCAAAAATATGAAAAAATCAAATCGGCAAGTTTAAATTTACGCAACTCAGCCTAAAAGCTACTCTAGGATAGGGGAGGGGGGATTGGGGGAACTAGCTCTGGTATAGGCTAAGGGTTCCGAGTCCCAGCGGCACATCCCCACCCAAAAATTCCTAAAGTACCTCGCCGGGACTAAAAGGAACACTTTGTCTCAAGCCGGCAGTTGGCTTTCACCAGCTGCTTTCATGCACGATCAGGTGCACATTGTCTTGGAACTGGCACATTGCTCTGTTTTTCAGTCAGCCAGTCACGCTTTCCTAAAATTAGTTAAATCGTCAAAAGAAAACCCGGGGGTGTTTTTTGACCGGGGCTAGCCTGCACAAGGGACGAGGGGGGACGAGGTTGTAGCCTGCATAGCAGTCGTTTCCGTTTCCTTTAATTTCGGCTAAGAGCACCTTTTTGCCTCGCGCGTCTTTCGTGCTTGCCCACTTAGCCTAGCCTGTTCACAGAGCCTCTATTTTCTCTGTCCGTCAAGCGCACGTGATAAAAAATAAACCGCGGAGGATTTATTGACCGCCAGTGCAAGGGGGCAGGGAGGGGTTATATTTTTCTTTCTCGCGCTCTGCTCTCGCTATCGCTCGCTCGCCTCGCTTGCGCGTTTGTTTTTCGAAAGCTGATTTCCGAAAGAACGACAGTAAAAATAAAACAACGTCTGGGTACAGGCTATGCTTAGCCTAAACTGCTACGCTACAACGCTACGCAGGCTTCTCGGATGTTAAGCTCGGATGTCAGCTCGCACTTGGACTCAGACCTCTATATTCTTTTTCACAGTTTTTTCGAACATTTTAATTGGATACAAGAAATCAGCCAATCACGTACAGCGTAAGAAATTGCGTACGCCTGGTAGTTTCTGCTGGTGAAACTGCGATAATTTTTACCTAATTTTAAGTAATGGTCCAGCTAAGAAGCAGGCAGAAAAACAATAGCCCGCGGCAATAGCGTCAGTTATTTTTCAGGCGCTAATTTCTCTAATCAAATTAAATCTGAATGCTCTGATTGGTCAATACAGCTAAAAGCGCGAAATTTGAATTTTAAAGTTGAATTAAGATAGCTTAAGACTCATTCGAACAACTTTTTATTTCGTCTATTGCTTTGTTATGTTGAAAAATATAACATATCTAAAATTTAAAAGATTTCTATGCGCCAAACCCGAGGAAGTTAAACTGATATGAAATTACACGAAGATGAGCACAGTGTTACATCAATCAGCGACGTTGGGAACAACATTTACGTCGGCTCTCACAAAAGAAATGTCAAAACCATGATCGTAAACAGCAGCAATTCACTCTCACGTGGCGAATCTGGCGAACGCGCCAATGTCGCGCGTTCATATTCGGCCACCATACAGAACAACAACAAGTACACAAAATCAAATCCAAATGTTATCTAAATGTTCTGCTTTTGGAAAAAAAAAGGGAGGTTGCCCAGATAGAAAAAATTCCTGCATGTTCGGATAATCGGGTTTCAGAAAAAGCTCTCCTACAGTTTATCTGTTTTCAAGGTTTTGATATTACTCTATAAAAATCCTTCTTACAATCTCTCTCGTCCTTGGAAAAAAAAAAGGCAAGCTACAGTCGTGCTCGCTAGATCTTCCGTACCAAGAGAAACTCAAACACCAGTGACAGCTATTTATGATACCTAAGCGGCTTCCGTCTCGGTATTCTCCGTCTCAGAACTCAAAGGTACAAAATGCAAACGTGTCACAAATTTCAATTCCCTCATTTTAACTTAAGGTCCACGGCGAACTTCCATTTCGCTTGATGAAGCAGTCTAGAGAGAAAAAAAATCGAATGAAAGATGGGTAAAGATACACGGAATATGGAAGTTTCGAAAGGGGCAAACACATGAATAACACATAATGCGCGCGGAGGTGCGAAAATCTATTGAATTCAGCTTACCTCAAGCTCAAGTGTTCTACATCTTTTCGAGAAATAAATTCATCCTTGTAAAAACAACAAATCTTTCGCTTTCTCCTTTTATGCCCAGCTGTACTCCAATTTCTAGTGCCACAATTATTCTGATCTCCTCCTGATCCGGCCTGACAACGAAAACAACTACGCCGGGCCCAAATTCCCACATGGCGACTCGGCATGTCGAGGACGGCAGCAAACCATGTTTAAGAGCATTTTGACGATCACTCCGATGATAAAATACAGTAAATTTGAGATAAATATTCAATAAAGAAAAAATGCAGATTTTTCACGAAGAAATTGACGAGATTTCTTCGGGTAAAAGACAAATTTCCTAACATCTCAAGTGTCACACTAAGATGGGGTCACAACAAGGTCGCGCGTGTGTTGCACGTTTTCCGCTCTAACTTTTGATTGGCGCATAGAACAATGCTGAAACTTGGCCGTGAGGTATAAGACAGGGGAATGGGGAAAATAAAGCTAAAAAAAGGTGTTTTTGTCACGTTTCTGACTGTTTTTTTGGCGATTTTTGGATTTCGGCCAATCAGAACGCTTGATTTAATTGAAATTAATGATTAAAAGTTAGCACCTTTTAATCACTTTTGCCGTTCGCCTGCCTACCTTTTACACGGACCATTACTTAATAACATGAGAAGGTGGTTTCTTTCCATTTTTGGAGCCAGAACTTTTAATGGAGCACGTTAATAATGACACGAATGAACAAGTAGAGGTAAGACGCTGTTTTTGTGCATGATTTATATGTTAAAGTCTAGATTTCGGAACAGTCCGGAAAGTCTGCAGCCCTAGCCTTGGATACGGTCTCTACTGTCACGTATATGAACATAATAACCTGCGGTTAAGTAGACCTGGCTTCATGAAATTTGCAGATGCACGCAATGTATAACGCGAAAATTCGTTAATCTTTCACAAAATTATCCTTTGTGAACTGAGTATAGAAACAGGAGTCATTGTTAACTTCGTGCGAAAGTTTATTGCGATCATATCCTGAAAGAACACGATCTTATTTTCTGTTAATTAGTCATGGATTAATTTTGAAAGCGAACATCTTTCTATTGAAACTTTACAGATGATCATATTATGGCTGTTAGCCTTTGTCTGGTCTTGAGAAAAGATTTCTTTTAAGGATTTAAATTTGAAATTCGAAATGCAATAGTTTCGTGTGGGATTTTCAATGGTATCGAGCCTGATCACTTGTTTACATTACAGCGTTTGTATTTGCATACGTCGAATTGTGACTCGCAAATATAACTTAGAAAAAATTGAACATTCTCATTATCATAGGTCACTGTTTTGTTCTTCGCGAAAAGCCGTGAGTTGGTGGAGAAGCCGTCAGCCCAAATATTTCTTCCTAAACTTCTAACTGGACGAGATCTGGTTGCTAATATAATCAATAGTTTTCCGAGGTAAGTTTTTAGCGATCGACCGTCAGCGTGGAATTAATCTCCGCGGTGACAATAGCAGGCCGCAAAATTATTAGGCGCTGTCAGTTTTAATCCTTTTTAAACAACTCTGTTCTCATCTAGCTTACAAAGTAGAGTCGGTCTTTTTCATTGTGGTTAGCTTATTTTACATGACTTATTGATCTTTGAACAAAAATGACTTACGATCGATTAACCACGCTTTATTATCAACATGTTGTGAAGTCTTTCAGACATTCAAGATAGTCTCGTGATCGCAGTAAACCAAAACTACATTGAACAAGATTCAGAAATTGGCTTCCAAGGGGGTGAAGAAGTCGCTGTTATTCCGCCGATAAGTGGCGGCTGAAATGAGAGAGGACAGGTACTGATATAAATTACTTAATTTTTTTACAACCGCGGGCCATATGAAAGTGTTTATGAAACTCTCAAATCAAGTAAAGGATATTGAACAGTAGAGTACCTTTATTCTGTATCTGTATTCTATATTCAAGTTAATTCTAGGTATTTTCCCTCTTTTCTTTTCTTCCTTTTTTAGATTTAGTTTAAAAATGTTGAAAATTGTAAATTAAAGGAGGTTTTTTTTTTTTGGGAATGTTGAAGATTAGAGACTTAGGGTTTTCAACTTTTTTGTAAAAATGCCTTTTAGCAATAACTGCTTTAAGATTCTAGTGTCCTGGGTGATACACATTAAAGCCTTTGCATTCATCACCATTATCAACACAGTACGTTCTGATTAGCAATAATTATCTTTGATTCTAAGACATACTGCCATTGTTCAATTTCTTTTTTGTGACATTTGGCCTGAGGCTGAGCACTAATTTAGGGTGTTATCTTCTGCAGTACATTTGCTGCTCTACATATAGTGATCATATCAAAGCAATTAAATAGTAATGATATTTGACGCTTGTAAATGGATTTCCTGACCAGCAGCGCACTTGTTTTGAAGAACGCTTTAGATATTTATGCCAAACTTTTACAGAAAATGATATCTTATATATTGTGCAGCTAAGGCACATAATCACAGCTGAAGACAACACTGTCAACAAACAAGATTACTGTTGTTTATCCTTCACAGCTATTGAATATAGCATTTGCAAACAGTACAGTATAAAAAAAATTAGTTCTATTTTCATTGCTTACTTAAAATGGGTTTTGAAACAAAATAAATAATAATATGGCCATTGTAAGACCATGCTTGATTCACAAACTCTAATTTCTGTGAGCTGTGAAGACTCCTTTTCATTGTCTTTTAAATTTTTTGCTATTGCATCATTAAATATTAGCCCAGGGGTGGATTCAGAAATTTTCATCAAAATAGTCAGAGCTTGTGCACACCATTGAAGTTAATCTTTATCCTTCCTAGCTATCAATAAGAAATCAACCTCATCTTCCCATGGTCAGTACTCTTATTGACTTCACTGCAAAGTTTTGAACATTTTGGCGTCATTTCTTTGGTTGATGAGAGTTCACACCATAGAAAATTGTTGTTCATTTGTTTTTTTACAATAATATTGACAGTTTTGATGCCCAATTCCATTGACGTTTCTCAGAAAATTGCCCACAAAGAAAGAGGAAAACAAATTGCACCACCACTCTGTCATTTCCATGGTTGGTACTCTCTTATTAAACAGTAGCTCTCAACTAATCAGCACACAAGAAATCGCCCAGTTATTGCAAAAATGTAACTTTCCAGGAAGCCCCAATTATGTAGATCCTTACAATTCCATCAGTAGAAATAATTTCATTGTCACAGCAATTTCATAAACAAATTCTTTGCTCTCATGCATGCATTTAGGAGGTCTGGAACCCCTGGACCCTCCCTCTTGATGGCCACTGTAGCAGTATATATTTAACAATTATTCCTTGAGCCCGAATGGGCTCTGAGTCAATAGCCCATGAGGCTATATTGAGAGAGCTAGACTTTAATCCTTTTTTGTTGCCAAACAGGCAGCACTTTTTGCTATTAGTGGGCTATAATATATAGCCTAGTAGTAGCTCAACCAATCAGAACATGGCATTGATAATAGACTACCAGCTGGATTTTACTAAACAGCTTTTATACATGTGCTTTTTATTTTGGTTGTTTTGTCAAATTGTCACACTGAGAGTATGTATGTATAATCGTGGGTATGTACCGAGTTGTTTTTGAATAGGTAACAAAAGTGTAAATCAGCGTAAGTCAGTGAGTCAAAATCATGGACATGTACATGTAGCATGTCATTGATTTTTTTGGTCATTATTTCATGTTGGTTGACTGAAATTTTGAGTAAAATTATGATGTAAACCACCATCTGTGCTTATAAACCCACCTTGAAGGCTGCGGATATTTTTGTTATAAGAAATAACAAGGCAGTACAACAGCAGGACCTCTGTCTTTCGCTGCCTGACTCTGCAGCTCCTTTCCCCCCTCCCCCATAAACTAACTGACTGATGTTTGTATCTGTCTCTGAATCAGTTACCAATGATCTGTGCAATAAAAACTTTGAATTCTTAAGAATTATTGTTTACACCACTCCTCCCTGGGAAAAAAATCACCCCAGTTCCGAAAATTGTACATTTCAGTTTTAGTACATAGTAGCCAATGCTTTCTCTAAGGATTACTGAAAAAGTAGTTCTAGCTATGATAAGAACAAGCACAATAATAATAAAATATATATTATATAAGGGAAAGTAATGGGGAATTAAGGTGCCAAGATTTGGAGAGGGAAAAGGAATGATCTTAATGCATAATGAATGCAAAAAAGCAATTAAAAAGCAAATAACTCTTGGTGAGAATTATTCACTTTTTAAATTGTATACATGTATAATGCAACAGCATTAAGGAGTTAAGTAAAATATGCTGTTTATGCTAAATGTGGTTAAATGTAATTTAAGCTAAGTTAAACGCGAAACAATGCTATGGTCTGGGGTTTCTCTTGTCTCGGTCATGCGCAGTGGTGGGGGATCTGCTGGGGGTCGCGTGGTTTTACAGCTCGGGTTTTGAGGTCAACTCATTTGCACGTGCACTTTTGCCTTTTCGACGGTGCTTGGCGACTTTGCTCTTATTTGCCTTTTTGACGATGGGTTCGCGGGGTACGACTAATAGCTTGCAAACCGCTCCGGTGTTACTGCCTGTTCCATCTGGAGAAGAGGCTTCGGTTTCAAACGTGTCTTCGTCGGCTGGTCAAAACGTCTCGCCTCCCTCGTTGCAAGTTTCTCAAGCGTCTCTTCCACCGGCCGGGCCGGCGATCGCGGGAGTTTCGCCAGAAATGGTTGCGTTGATCACGCAGACCGTGCAAGCTGTTCTCGCAGCCGAGCGGGAATCTTCGGGAACTGCCTCGACTACATCTCAGCCGGTTTTGTCCGCAGCGAGCGCCATTACTACAACACCGCCTTGTTCGGGAGGCGTTCCCGCTGCTTTGCCGTCGCTCACCGATTCTGCATCAAGCCTGTTGGCCGCGGGGACAGGATTCGGCGGACATCCCGTACAAGGTAGGCCAAGCCAATCATTTGTTGTGCCATCCTTTGTGTCCACGTTTTCGCTTCCATCCATGTCATCTTTCGCTCCTAGCGCCTCGAACGTTTGCTCCTCGCAGAGCGGGGCGATTCGCGATTTCGCCGCCCGTTCTGTCGGTCCATCGGCTTCGTTGTTGGACCAGCCGTTCGTTGTTGGTCCCGGTTTCTCGCCCGTGCCGGCGAAGCTGGTCGCTCAAATCGTGGCGGGCAAGTACGTTGACCTGAGCGATTTACTGGCCGTGAACTTGCTGCAGAAGGAAACCGAGCCGCAAGTGCTGTTCGACGGGCGCCTTGTTCTCACGTCCCAACCGAAGCAACAGCGCCGGAAGATCGAGGACATCGCGTCCTGGATGGAAGCCTTTTCCATCTTTGCTATGATTTTGGTCACCCACTTCCCGCATCGATGGAAGGACTTATTGCAGTACCAGCTACTCATCCTCCGCACATTCCGTCATTTCTCGGGCAAAGTGTGGCTCGCGTACGACCGAGCATTCCGTGAGCATGCCGCCGCCATTCGCTTGACGGATTGGTCGTCGATGAACGTGCAATTATTTAATTTCCATGCTGCTGGTTCGTCCGTCCGTGACTCCACACTGGCCCAATCTAATGAGTACCCTGAGCCACCAGGATCTTCGTCTTCTAATGTCGTTTGCATTTCGTGGAACAAGGGGCGCTGTACAGCACCCTTCGCGTCGTGTCGCTATGCCCATCGCTGCAATTTATGTTCTGGCTCCCATCGTGCGACGACGTGCCCCAATCGCTCCAGCCGGGACAGCCGTGAAGAACGCAAACGTCGCGGAAGTTCTCCAGGATCTTCCTCCGGTGCCAAAGCTCGCCGTACGTGAGGGATTCGTTAGTTGCCGGGTGTCGCAGCCATTCGTGCGTACAGTCTGCAGTTGTCCTGACGGTTTAGCTGTGCCGCCTCGTGTTGTTGCTTCGCTCATTCCCACGTGAACATTCATGATTTTGTTGTTTATCGTTTTTGTTAGTGTGGCAATTCGCCTTAGTTGATTAGTTATCGTAATGTGGTCTTTTTTGAGGCTATTTGGTTATTTTTGACAGTTCGTGTGCGGCTATATTGTCCCTACACCCCGTTTAGCAGGGGTCAGGGTTTCATGCCTTTTAGCTCACCTGCTTCGTTGCTAGGCTCTCTTGTTTGCATTTGTACCAGTCTTGGATGTTAGATAATAAAATGCTATGGTTGGGTTTTCATCATTTTGCAAGTGTTTCTTCTCTTTGCAATTTTATCATCAGGGGGTCCCATTTTCCATCCAGTGTCGGTGGTTTCTCCCCTGAATGTGGCACAATTCACGTTGGACCTGGCTGGGCACCCAGATCAGCAAGCAGTCGCCTTTGTTTTGCAAGGCCTCACGCACGGGTTTCGCCTGGGATTCCAATCTACTCGTACACTTAAATCTGCCAAACGGAACAAATCCTCGGCATTCCAGAACCCGAAAGTTATTGACGATTATTTGGCCCACGAGGTTTCCAGATGCCGGGTGGCAGGCCCCTTTCCCTCGATTCCCCTTCGGAATTTACAAATAAGCAGTTTCGGGGTAATCCCCAAAAAAGGCCAACCTGGCAAATGGCGGCTTATTGTTGACTTATCCTCCCCGGGTGGGTACAGCGTAAATGATGGTATCAGCGCTGACGCATTCTCTATGCATTACATCAAACTCGACCAGATTATCCGCATGGTGGCCAAGCACGGTCGTGGGGCCATGATGGCAAAGTTCGATGTCGAGGCCGCTTATCGCAACGTTGCAGTGCATCCCGAGGATCGGTACCTGTTAGGGATGAAATGGCGGGGCCAATTCTTTGTTGACTTAGCTCTTCCCTTTGGGCTCCGCTCGGCTCCCTATATTTTTAACTCGATAGCAGACATGGTGGAATGGATCATTATTAATAGGTACAATGTGGCCGACCTTATGCACTATCTCGATGATTTCCTCACTGCAGGCCCGGCTTGTTCGAACCAGTGCACTAATAATTTGCAAACATCCCTGGCAGTTTGTCGGTCACTTGGCCTTCCCCTCCACCCTGGCAAGTGCGTTGGCCCGCTCACTTGTTTGACCGTGTTGGGAATTGAACTAGATTCAGTGCAGCAATCGGCTCGTCTTCCAGAAGACAAGTTAGCCGCCCTTCAGGAGTTGATTCAGTCGTGGCGGAACAGGCGGTGGTGTACCAGACGTCAACTCGAGTCGCTGATCGGCCACCTTCACCACGCCGCCAAAGTTGTGTGGCCTGGTCGTACTTTTCTACGCCGCATGATCGACCTCCTCTGTTGCTTTCGCTCGCGCGAGCATCCTATTCGTTTGAGCGTGGAGTTCCGCAAGGATATCCAGTGGTGGTCTGATTTTCTCACGTCGTGGCATGGGGTGAGCTTTTGGCTTTTCCCGGGTTTGTCTGCTTCCACAGATGTGGAGGTCACGTCAGATGCTGCTGGCTCCTTGGGATTTGGCGCTTACTTCAAAAATGAGTGGTTCAGCGGAGCGTGGGCCCCCTCCCAGTACGATCAATCAATCGCGTACAAAGAACTATTCCCTGTGGTGGTTGCTTCTCACGTCTGGGGTCCGCAATGGCACCGATGCCATGTCTTGTTCCGCTCGGACAACGAGGCAGTGGTGCACATTCTCACGTCCAGGACATCAAAGGTCCCATGCATTATGCAGCTGCTGCGCCACTTACTTTCCGCTGCGGCTCGCCATAATTTTACCTTTACAGCTATACATCTGCCTGGCATTCATAACTCAATTGCTGATGCTCTTTCCCGCTTTCGTTGGCAGGAGTTCCGGCGTCTGGCGCCCGAGGCCTTACCACTCCCAGCTCCAATTCCTCATCAGCTATGGGATTTTTTGATATCTCCACCTTAGAGGCTCGGTGCCACACTCTTCTGGTGCATGGGCTGGCATCCTCTACACGCAACTCGTACGCTTCAGGTCAGAAAAAGTTTTATGACTTTTGTACTCAGCTTGGTAAGATTCATCCATCTGGTTCCCCTTGCCCGGTGGACGAATGGACGCTATGCCTGTTCGCAACATTCTTGGCCAATACTGTGCAATACTCCACCATCAAGGTGTATCTCTCTGCCGTGCGCTCCTTGCACGTCGACCAGGGCTTTTCGGATCCTCTTGTCAACTGTTTAAGGTTGCAGCGGGTGCTTCGAGGAATTAAGCGAACTCAGGGCGATTCCTCTTCTCAACGGCTTCCAATCACAGATGAGATCATGGCTGTTATCTTCAAAGCATTGGACGTCACGATGGCGGATCATTGCATGTTTTGGGCAGCCTGTTGCCTGGCGTACTTTGGCTTTCTTCGCTCTGTGGAATTCACCGTCCCCAATTTGGCCAGTTACTCCCCTTCCATCCATCTGGGTGTGGCCGATATCGCTGTGGACGCTAGTTCATTGCCCTCGTGCCTTCGCATTAGGATAAAGGCATCCAAAACTGACCCCTTCCGGAAGGGGTGTTTTGTGCACATAGGCCGTGGTTCGTTTCCGCTGTGCGCAGTCCAATCGCTGTTGGCGTACTTGACTTTAAGGGGCGACAGACCAGGCCCCTTATTTTTGTTTCAGGACGGTCGCCCGCTGTCTCGATCTCTGTTGACGGCTTGGTTACGTCGCATCTTGCCTTCGGCTAACATCCAAGGCAACTTCTCTAGCCACAGTTTCCGCATTGGGGCAGCTACTGTCGCAGCTCGTAATGGCATCCCAGATCATCAAATTCAGGCTTTGGGGCGGTGGACCAGCACCGCCTATTTGTCTTACATTCGTACTCCTGCGGAGACGTTATCGCAACTCTCTAAAAAATTGACTGCAGGTGTTTCAGGTTGCTCATCATAGAACCCGTCAGCTTTTACTTTCACTCAGTCTTCTGGGGACAAATTAGGGCACCGTTGTATCTCTACCTATGCTGGTTTGTGCTTAGCACAGTTGTCTCCGATGTTATTTGACTTCTCCGCGCGGTTTCGTTATGCTGTGGCCAGTAAGCACTGGGGGGGCAAGTAGGGGCTTTGCACTCATAATGGGATTCCGGTCAGGGAGTTCAGCCCTGACAGTGGGACGGAGGACAGCCTGTTGTTGCGGGTTGCAGGTTTGCGCGTCATCACTGGGTATGTATGCTCCTTTCTGTTTTCTTGTCAGTGGCAGGCTTTGGGGTTGGTGCTTGGAGGGTTTTTTGGGGGGTCTCGGTCCCTCTCCCACCCTGCTTGCGGGCCCTTCGCTCCCCAAGCACTCCGCTTGGAGCGCGAGGTCTGGTGGTTGCCGCTCACAGGGTTGTCATGGTTACCCTACGCGCTCGGCTCCGGTGCTCGAGGCCCCACCATCTTTCCAGGCACCTTCCCCAAGCTCATCTATTGTTGATGAGTTTAAATGTGGTTAAATGTAATTTAAGCTAAGTTAAACGCGAAACAATGCTATGGTCTGGGGTTTCTCTTGTCTCGGTCATGCGCAGTGGTGGGGGATCTGCTGGGGGTCGCGTGGTTTTACAGCTCGGGTTTTGAGGTCAACTCATTTGCACGTGCACTTTTGCCTTTTCGACGGTGCTTGGCGACTTTGCTCCCCGCCCTTCCCTCCCCCTTTTCCGGTAAGTATGTGGTAAGTATCATGGTTCCACTGTCTTCTGTCAGTGTGACGGTGCCTGGTGGTTGCCGCTCACAGGGTTGTCATGGTTACCCTACGCGCTCGGCTCCGGTGCTCGAGGCCCCACCATCTTTCCAGGCACCTTCCCCAAGCTCATCTATTGTTGATGAGTTTAAAATGTGTTTGCAGTTATAATGGTAGTAATACTAATGATGATGATTATGATGATATAATTATTTGTTATAATGGTAAACCCTTTGAGATAAGGCTTCTGTCACTAAAAATGGTTTTCAACAGGGTTCATTAAAAATACTGGTGAATTAGATGAAATAAAATTGTAAAAGAATATGTTACTGCAATAAAAGTAACAAATGAGGCATGGGATTGTTCAATTCAAATGAAAGGAAAGTCCAATATCTAGCACATGAATATATCCCCTATTCTGGGAATTATACAGGATTGCAATTTATACAATTGCAATTTGTTACATTTTTTCTTTCAATTGAGATGCAGAGAAAAATACTAAACAATCATTTTATTTTTTTTAAGGTTTTCATATTGTGGTCAATTTATTTTGACTAATCGGTGATTTTATTTTTTATTTTAATGGTTGCACCCTAGCAATCAACAGAAAATATTTGTGGCTGTGGTTCACATACAAATTATTTCATGATATGTCAAATAGGTTTAAAGTAAATAGTCAGACAGACACATGCAGAAGTTTCAGCTGTGTTTTTTTTTGTGATATTGTACACTTGTCAAAACCATTGCGTACTTTCTGGATTCTTTTCATGAAAATTAATGACTTTTTGTCACATTGTTCAGTCTTTCAAGCTTTTTAATTAAAATTTTACCTTGTTAGGATAAAGAAATTTAATGACAGATAATGAAATATTACTCATGACCCACTGCATGCTGAACTAAAAGCTGCCTAAAGTGGCATAATATTGCTTCTCAGTGTTCAATTTTTTTCATGTGCCTTTGATATTTTGCGATTATTTTTGTTTTTGTAACATGAGAAAACCTATATTGTCAAGTGAATTAATTTTGTCATTAACACTTCTTGAGTGGTAAAAATGTCACTCTTATTGCAGCTATAGAAACTGTACGGATATATTTTAAAGGTCAAAACAGATTTTCAGATTTAATGTCATTCGAATGAAGCTACAAGGAATGTTCATTATTTTGTTATAGGTGTACTGATGTTTAAGTTTGACTTGTAAACGTTTGACGTGTTTGAACAAGTATATGTAATGATGTCTCAACTTTCATGGTAATTTTTTATAAGGTCTTCAAATTTGCATGATGCCAGTAACGAAAGAAGTCAGTAGTGGATGTTATCGATGTAGATATTTTCCTTCATAAATCATCTTAAAAACTTTAGTGTGATATTTTACTGGCACAACTGCTACAAACTATTTGTTTTTAAAGTTACCTTCAGATTAGTTTTCAGAAGAAAATAATTACTTACTAAAACTACACATACATAAAGAGTTGGGGCTGATGGTATTGTGAAGTTTTCTTTGGAATATATTTGCGAGCAAAGACAATGAGGTAAGGATAAGACCTATACATGGTTTGTGAAAAATGTGGATTAAAAAGAATCTCACTAGCATCTTACCATAGAACCAGCACAAATTATTTTAAATTAATTATCTGTTGCTCTACCGAAGTTTCTTTGAAAAAGGAAAAATCTTTTACACTTATCTGATTTCACCTTATAGACAGAAGTTGCAAAATTTTTTTTTTTTTTTGCCTGTTAATAATATTTATAGTTACATTAACTTTTATGGTGGCAAAAAAAAGGCAATGTCAACTGCATTTGAAGGTGTCTATAATTTGACATCTGCATATGGTATGAAAAAATGTCATCATAATGATTTTCATTTACTTTTAATTCCTTGAGTCTTAAGTAATTTCTTAGGAGTAAAGTGTATTGAATAAAAAGTTAATTTACTACCATGGACTTGTCCCTGGGTATCTGCATATTTTATAACTAGGTTTATTGTTGTCCTTTTTTCAATAGAGTGATTTTACTTGACCTGTGAAACAGAGAATAACTAGTGCACAAGTAAACAAAAGAAGATAATGGAATAAGTGCATAATAGTGCATAACATTCTACTACCTATTTCACTGGTAAAGTAAAATCACTCTATAGGAACACTAAATCATCCCACCACAAATTGTCTTTAGTTATATTAGTAGTTTGTTAATTGATGTTGAGTAAATACTGCAATGCCTTGTGATTTTTTAAATCTTCAGCTCAAGAATACAGTCATTTAGTCTCAGTGGCCCAGAAGGTACTGATAACAATAAAATTATAATAAATTCATGCAGTTATTATATCCTGTGTTTATTTTCTAGTAAAACCAAGACATCCGGTTTACACATGGCAGATGACACCATTGTCATAACTCCAGATCATCTTCATGTTGATCAAGTCACAGAGATTGTAGGTTCACCCAGTGCGGGAGCAATCTCTATGTTTGTAGGTAAGTTAAAAACCCTTCACCTTTTATGTGTTTCTTTAATAGCATTTGATTTTAGGCTTCTGATTTAGACCTGGAGTAAAAACTGCTAAGTTCAAGACTAGCCACGTTCAAACCTCACATATGCAACCATGCACCCAAAATGCCTAGATGGTGGTGTTTATTGCCTATTAGAGGGTCCAATATGATGAGTTCCAGTGGGATATATAACTAAGCCAGATTTTGATAGTTACTGGTAGATAGCTGGTGGTTGCTTTCGCAGGTTTTAGCTGTAGGAGCAGGGTGTAAAGAAAGTCAGTTTTAAACCTTGCCCCTCTGCCATTTTTTCCATAGCTAACAGATGCGTCTGGCATATTTCTAAATACACTATTAAAATACCCTTCTGGCATATTTCTATACTAGCCCAAGAGTCATTTTAACTAGTCCCCCCACCACCCCCCCAAAAACAAAACTTGATGAGCAGGATTGACTAGCTTGAGGTGCATTATAATATGCCCAGACTATCACATCACTGAGTTGAGTTTGACAGTTAGTTAACTTGTTAAGTCTTTTTGTTTAAGGTACAACCAGAGATAATTTTGAAGGTAGGAAATTTTCATTTCATTTCATTTGTTATTGGTTAATGCAAAGTTACAATAAATTAATTTATTTCATTTTCTCAATACCCACAAATAACAAAAGCTAGTCTGGGTGGGCATATCTATATATATAAGCAAAATTATATGAACTCCAGATTATATTAAATTCACAAGAAACAAAAAAATGTACACATGAAAAAAATATGAAAATGAAAAAGAGAAGATAAATTATTCAATTACTGCATAGAATCATTGAATGCTGATATTTTGCTGACATTTGTGTGTAGGAGAAAAGGCAAATATTAATTAACAATGTGGCCCCAGTTATATAAAAGGTGGATAGGGCTTACAACCACTGGACAAATCTCTATCCACTGAATAACATAATTGGATTGCCTAACACTTATCCTCTTGATAGTGATTTACTTGGCGGATAGCGCTTTCCAATACAACATATCCAAACAACCAGGGCCCAATAAATGATTTCTCATTTTTCCCTAGGAAAGACGGTAGTACGTTTGGAATATGAGGCATACATGCCCATGGCTAGATCAGAGATGCGCAAGATTTGTAAGCAAGTGCGAGAGAAATGGGATGTGATCAAAATAGCCATATTTCACAGAATTGGGTATGACAAGAGACTGCTTTAGTGCATTCCATTATATACTTAATTTATGATTTTGTACTGGGTAACAATATTGTTGGTGAAAACTAAGATTCAGGAATAAAGGCCCATGTAACTGCTGTGATTTGCTCGTAAATCACAAGCAGAATTTTGTTTTTTTTTTAGATCATCAGGCATTACTTGGAGCTTTAAATGCCAAACCCCTTCCAAACAGTTATTGGAAATGACTGTCTTCTTCGGCCAGGACTCATTGCCTTCCTTCTTTATGTTGTGCTAAGAAAGCTCTTTGTTTAATGTTGAGAAGTAACTGTAACATTTTAATTTGCAGAGTGGTGCCAATAGGAGAAGCAAGTGTAATTATTGCTGTATCATCAGCCCACAGGAAAAATTCTCTGGAAGCCGTTCAGTACTGTATAGATACTTTAAAGGCCACAGTTCCTATTTGGAAAAAGGTATTATTTTTTATTTTAAAAGTGCAATAATCAGTTCCTGTGCTGGTCAAAATTCTGGGATGTACCAGTTAGGGCACTTGTCCATTTTACATTATGCACTGACTGTTGAAGAGTTAATTCCATAGTTAAATTATTTTTTTAGGAAGTATACGAACAAGGTGAACCCAAGTGGAAGGAAAATTCTGAATGTTATTGGAAAAACAAAGGTGGATCCCTAAAACAGTCAACTGTTTAGTTACACTGACAAAGACTTCAAGGGTGGCTAATTTAAAGCATTTATAATAAAACATAGTGTGTTGTGTGATCACTTTAACAAAGTATCTGGGCCCAGTTGTTCAAACGCCGGTTAGCTCTAACCCAGGGAACCGGGGTTTCTTTATCTTTTTATCAAAAGCACTCTCTCGGATAATTATTTTCTTTTTTCTTTTTAGAGTATCCAATCATCAAATTGCAGGCAAAGAGAATTGAGTTGAAATGAATTTGCTTTTTAAGCCCTCATATCTGAGTTCAAATTTTGCACTAACTATGGGTTATCTTAACCCAGCTTCGAAAAACCCGGCCCAGATGTTTAGTTGATGTCCACCTGTGAGTTATGCAGGCATATTTACATGTATTGTGAAGAATGTTGAAGTTTATACACAATGTTCAAAAAGTTTGATGTTTTGGACAGTGGCTACAGATCGTTGTCATTTCATAAGGTCAGTCTCAGTCTTAAGATATAAAAATGGGCTGTTGATACCCAGCTTTTAGCCATGCCTGAAGACAAGTTCTGTACTGTATTCTTCACGTTTTGCTACCATTGTTTTTAATACCAAAACAAAAAATAAAAAACACTAATATTATTAGTGTTTTTTTAAAAATATCATTTCCTTGTTATTCCAATAATTCTAATTATTATTTGAAACTTAACGAAAATGTGTGATAATCACTTAGGAAAGAAAACAGTGCATATTACTACGAGAGGAGATAAAGTAAAAGCTTATCTTAGGGTGATTAAGCCAGAGTGAATATTATTATACTCTAACACAATTAGAGAAAAATAAATTTTATAAGAACGGTTATATATATAAAATAATATATTTAAGAGACTGTTTCAGTCTTAAAACCACATTTATTTCAAACCTTTACCGTAAATCCTCCATAGAGAGGAGAAGTGTGACATCACGTTACCATGGTAGTACTATTTCTGAATGACAACAAAACCAATGACGATGGCGACGGCAAGGGGATTGGCAATAAATAATATGTTTATGGTAACAAACAACAACTTTGCACTTGCATCTTACTATTTTGTCATTTCTTTGCCGTCATTGCACCACTACGACATGAAACTTCCTAATTCCACAAGTCCACTTTATGGAGTAGGTGAACACAACACAAAAATCGTCACTTTCATTTTTTTAAACTTAGAAAACGATAGATACAGTCCCAAAGAAAATTTCGTCAAGATTTGCCAAATTAAATGAAATTGAATAAGATCAGTGAAGTTTGAAATAGTGCAAATAGCCTATAAAGTGACTTTTTCGGTTTGTTGTCATCCAAACATGACATAACAACGTCTCCTCTCTATTTAAAAGGGCCCCGGGGGTCCTACTTATTTCAGGCCCATTTGAGGGGGGGCTTAATAGAGATGGGGGGTTATTTAATTTAGAAAAGACATTGGTACCAGTTCCCCATAAAGAATTTATAGAATACAAAGTGGAAAAGCTCAAGAACAAGAAGGTTGGAGGTCATGCAGATGAGGATCAGAATCAATCCAAACTTCCAGTTGGTAAATAAACCATCCCGAATCAGTGCACACAAAGTTTTATAGTCGTGATTGACAAATACAGTTGCTCATTTATTAGTGAAGAATAATTAGGGGTGGGGAGGGGAGCTTATTAACTTTCTTCCCCTGAAAAGGGGGGCTTGTTAGAGAGAGGGGGCCGGGCTTAATAGGGGATTTACGGTATAGCAGTATAAATGAGTATGTTCTGTCTACTTGTATCCATATTAAGTTTGAAAGTGATATTTATTAGATTTAGATGAAGATCTTGGAACCTCGATTTAATGAAGGGCCTATAGACTAGCAAAATATGTTCACTGTCATGAGGTTTATATAATTATGTTGTAGTCAATTTTTTATCTCTGGTAATTTTTCTTTGTCTTTTGTTTCAACTTCATTAGCATACATTTCCATACCCAAAAACAGAAGAAAAACAAAAATTATCTGAGAGGAAAAATTAACTAAAACATATATAGAGAGGTTCTTTTCCATACATTTTCCTCTTATTATGGTGAGGAATTTGGTTCGGTATCCCAAGGACTTCCTTTAATTGAGGTTCAACTTATCTAGGTTCCACTGTATTGTAAGGTCTTAAGTCAGAATCTGACCAAAAAGAACCATCAGCAGAAATTTAAAATTGCTTCTCAAAAGAAGTAACAAAGAGAACTAGTTGATAAATACATCTTTAAATGTGGTATCTGCTGTGGGTTATGGATGCACAGGGCCACCAAGTACCAGAAACCTGCATCTTTTTTTTTTTAAGTGACCATGTGCATTCTCTACATGCGTGCATGAGGTATAAATATACTAATACATTAGTTTTACTGTTTTAGAGCGGTTTTCATTTGAGTGTCGAAAAGTAATTGGTTTTGCACTTTCTACACGATGCGATTGGCTTAAAAGATTCGCGCCACCTTTTCATCCAATCAGAAGTAAAACCAAAGCCAATTGTGACGCGCTCGCACGATTTTCCCGCGCTTTGCGTCAGCCACATGTAATTACTTCGAGTTTTGATTGGTTCAATGTATTGTCTGTGTCCTATGTGATTGGCCAGAGTAATTACTTTGGTTTTGGTTTTACGACACTCAAACGAAAACCACTCTAGTAGTGTGAATAATGAATACTCTCTCTGTGACTTAGAATGCCATTATTTTGATTTCCACTGACATCACTAATAAAAAATGGAAATAAGCCAATTTTCTGTTTTTTTGTTTTTCCTGCTGCGTTTAATTTTTCTATATCGGAGCTGTAAAGTAGTATCATGTTGGTTTGGATTTTGGTGAGTGAAGCGGTGTAGACATGGAAGTTACTTTTAATAATCAGAGACTCTCTTCTATGTCATACAGATTGTTTAAAAACTGACAGTTATTCTCTCCAGCATTTGAGTCCACCAAATGTTCTGAGTTATTTTCTGTTATGACGCTTTTATGATCACTGCAGAAATATGGCTTCAGCCACATTTCAAGAAGACCCATTAGTTCTCATTCGCGAAGTTTCATTGCCGCGAAATAGTAACAATAAGGAACTACAAATGATGCTTTGTATCCGTAGATTTCCTTCATTCTTTAATACTAGACTTCTAATGTGAAGCAATGTACTGAGAAAGAATGAAAATTGTTTCATCCACTTGTAACTCACTCTGTTCCAACCTGGAAGAATACAAAAAGGAAAAACAACACAAAAATTATTTGTGGACATGAAAAAAGTGACTCTTCGATGGTGCCAAATGTACCAGTGGGTGAGTTAACACTAAAAATTAGTTTTATCAACTGAGTTGAAGTTTGCCACCGTAGTAGATTCAAAAAACGGCCTTTCAAACACTAAAGATGTTCTTTTTAGTAGATGCTCATATGACTGCATCCCTCTTGAGTTAGCCTGCGTTCGAAAGGGAAGGGGAAGGGAATTAGGGCGCGAGACACCGCGCGAGGGAGGAGGGGAACGGAGAATTTACGATTGACGTCAAACATACATTAACAGCAAACGTCGTCCAAACAGGGGCACTCATTGACTTCTTTCGAAGGAGGAAATATTGCTAAGAAATTTCTAAAGCTCGAGAAAGGCTAAACCGTTCCACTCGCATAAAGATATTTGGAGTTTTTGTCTTAAACTACCTACGATTTTTGAAGGTTGTGTTATTTTTAATTACAAAGATATATATGGCGATCAATGTTAAAAAAGGTCTCCCCAAAAATTTCGGTACAAAGACAAAGCATCCACCGAAAATTCTCCAATGAAAGTAAGGCTAATCTATGTGCTCAAACTTTCGACTGGACACTCCAGGCTACCAAACAGTTTCGGATAAGACGAAAAAGTCGCTCAAAACTTTCGAGACGACCACAGTTCCCCTTAGACATCCGAAAAGATACACAGTTTATAATGCAGGTTCAAATTTACCAAACAGATTTCAGACGACACTTCTGACGTATTTAGAAACATTCGGTCGTTTGGTGCCCCTGGTCCAACGTTGATCCACGCTTGTTATTCATTGCTGCTAATAACACTGTTCTGGTATTCAGACTTGGTTTTCTTCCCCTTTTTAATCTGGAGTGACTCAATTTTGGTGACGTAATAAATGTTCTAACTTTTAACAATGAAATGCGAAACTCTTGATAATCAAGCAAGAATCTGATTAGATTCAATGATTTAGCTATATTTCGCTACTTCCTACTATTTTGGTGTCTTTGTCAAGAGGGGCGTCTATTAGACGGGGCGTTTATTAGAGAGAGGAGTCTAACACAAACTCATAAGCGCAGGGGGAAGTATTAGAAAAAGGGCGTTTATTTGAGAGAGGGCGTCTAATACAAACTTGTAAGCGCATGGGGGAGTATTAGAGAAGCGGCGTTTACTTGAGAGAGGGCGTCTAATACAAACTTATAAGCGCAGGGGGGAGTATTAGAGAAGGGGCGTTTATTTGAGAGAGGGCGTCTAATACAAACTTATAAGCGCATGGGGGAGTATTAGAGAAGCGGCGTTTACTTGAGAGAGGGCGTCTAATACAAACTTATAAGCGCAGGGGGAAGTATTAGAGAAAGGGCGTTGACTTGAGAGAAGGCGTCTAATACAAACTTATCAGCGCATGGGGAAGTATTAGAGAAGGGGCGTTTATTTGAGAGAGGGCGTCTAAGAGATTGTTTACAGTAAAAAACAAGTGGCTGAGGTTACTTCATGTTTAGTTTCAAATTCTGTTGTTTTGGCTTGCTTTTATTTTGATTTGGTGTTCTAGGTGATGATAAAAAGACTAATTACTTGGGACGAAAATTCACATGCTAAAGTGAGAACAAAATAGGTTCCAGTCAACTTATTTTGTGAACTATTGTAGCGTCAGTTTACTGGGTCAGATCTGTGTTTAAATTCAAACATTTTATTCCGAAAATGTTGAAAGAAGAATATCACGAAATTTGGAGAAAGCCAAAAATGTATTTGAAGTAACGTAAGATTACAAAAATATTCCGGTTTTCATAATTGGTGAGGGAAAAGAGTGAAACTGGCCAAAAAAAAAACTTTTTTTAAATCATCGTGTGGCTTTCATTCCAAGAATTCATTCCACGTTATATTAAAGAGCCTTTTGTACAAAGAAGAAAAAAGGTACTTGCTTATCGACAAGAGTTTCCCTCATACCGGCTGCCCCTTGCATACTTACTTGGCGAGGTTAAGTTTAAGTTTTTTAAGTTGTTCCCTTTCAGCAGGTAGAATGAGTTCCTGTAGTTCAGCTATCGCCTCGGCTGATGTCTCTTCACCATGTTGGGCCTTCAGAGAATTTATTGTGGCTTCTAGTCTTTCCTCTTTTTCCACCAAACGCCTTGAATCACACAAAAAAAAACCCTGATAATCAATCAATCCTTCTTTATTTCGTAATGCTCACATCTTTAAAAGGACATATCGAAGAAATGGTTAACTGTTGAATCAATTGAATTTCTACTACCGTAAATAGTTTTTCTTTTCAAAGAAATCAAACATGATACCTGTGTTCTTGAACTTCAGTTTGGCGCCTACTCATCAGATTTCCAAGCGCCTGCGAACAGAAAGAAGGCTCAATCTTAGCATAAGCCTAGCCTCCACGCAATCACTTAGCTAACCAAGAAGCATTAATTTAATCAACAGGCACGATTACTCGTAACTGTGCAAAAGTAGTAACGCTGTAGCTGAGTACGCTTAGGGACAGACCATTATTTTTTCTGGAGGGGGGGGGGGGGGACATTTTTTTTAAAACATATATATCTCCGCAAACATTTTTTTCCATCGTCATCTTCTTGAAAGCAATTTTTTTCCATATTTTTGTTCGGTGTTCTTTTTCTTTGTGCTAAATATTACCATTGCCTCGATAAACTGTTTTTTGAAGAACCCAATCAATAGTGCTATAGCCACTTTATATTGTCGATATACGCTCCACTCGCCTTTTTCAATTTTTATCAGCTACTGACGCAAATAAAGGGCAACCAATAGGAAATAGCCAAAGGGAGTAGCGGGCTTTTTTGCGATTCCACAGTACCGAAGTCCTGATCTTCTTTGATGATGTTCCCACAGGCCATCATACCTTTACCACCTGGGCTGTGGTACCCGGTGTGAAGGCAGGCACATTGCCGATTTAAAATGATTGCCATTGCCATAGGTCACACCAAATAACTTATAAGTAGTAAGTGACCCATTTAAAGCTTTGATGGTGATATCATCAGGAAGGTGACTTCTGAAATGCCCCCTTTTCTAGAAAGAATGTCAACATTAAATGGCAAGGCAAGTGGCATTCCTTCGATGAAAACCCATTAAAGTTCTGACCTTAAGCCGTCACGTATTAAACATCATCCGTTATGTAGCATTATTTTATGTCGTTCAAGTAATTCATTGACTTCTGAAATGTGTCAGTAGTATTATGATATATGTAGCAAAGTTTGAAAAATATTATTTGTTTAATCCAGTTTTGAGAAAAATACCTGGTATATGAAGTTTTGCAGTGGGACAAAATATTGACAAGTAATGTTGAGATTTAATTGCCACAATAATTCCCATTGTTTTTAAAAGAAAGAATCAGCTATTTTCAGATTTGTTACACTGAGTGACCATTCGCGAGCGTAGTAGTAGTTATCTACCCGTCCGAGAATTTTGGTAATCGCGTGACCGTACGTCCGCTCGTCCGTCCACACCACAGGCATGCCAATGTAAAATAAATCAATAAACAGGTATGCCAACCTAAATACAACTCAAGGTTATTTTGGTAGGAAATCGCATAGCCACCCGCGTCTTGTAAAGCAGAGACAACTAGTGGGTCAGTAAAGACGAAAACAGACAGCGGAAACTGAAAATAGAGAAAGATAAAGACAGAAAAAGAGAAAGTAGGCGACAGGCCAGCGAAGCTCAATGAGAAAAATAGTGGCAGAGAGCTAGAGCGAGAGATAAAAAACAAAGGAGACATTTTTTGTTGGAAGAACAACATGAAAATTTTATAGCGGTGGTGAGAAAATGAGAAATGCTAGCGACCACCAAGGTGAAAATGAGTGGCAGTTGAAAAATAAGTGAACAAGAGCACGTACGACATTTCCTCCATAAAACGTGTAACTAGGAAGTTTCTGGAAGGTTCACGTTGTAGTCGTGCAAAATAACGGCAAAGAAATGTAGAAAAGAAGTGTGCTGCACATGCAAAGTTGTTTTTGGCTAATTAGACCTATTGCTGTTTTTTCACCGTTCTCGTTGCCTTCGCCGCTTAAAGTGATGTTACACGAGACGATTTGCAACAACGATTTTTAGCGCAACACAGCGTTGCAACATTGTTACAAAATTGTTTGGAATAGTTACAACATTGTTCCAACATTGCAATGCTGTGTTGCGCTAAAAATTGTCGTAGCGAATCGTACCATGTAACATCACCTTTATCATTACACGATTTTATATTTTGTTTGAGCAAACTATAATTATTATCGAGAGCTTTTCTTTTAGCCCTGGCTAAATCTATCTATTATAAATCGTTTATCATTTCTGTTAATTTGCGTTTGATAATGGTTACATGTCGTCGCCGAAATGTCATGTTTTTAACGCGCTACTTCTTGCGCCTAAATTTTTTACAAAATCTTTTATTATCAGAAGAATAAAAAGACTAAAAACACGTTACAAAGACGAGAATTGCACAGCACAACGAAAATTTTCCAGATAGAATCTGATGACTATTCTAAGCCTTAGTATGTGATTCTGAGGTGTAAGTGTAACAAGAATGCAACAAGGGATGTTGAAAGCGATAAGCTTTATCAGCTGCCGCCTACAAAGGAGAATATTCACTGAGAGACATGTCCAACTGAACAATCTCCATGAACAACAAGATCCTTGGTACAACAGGGTCTTGGTGCCATTACCTCATCTTTGACATTAATTGGCATGGTTCTTTTGTTCATTATTGCCGGCTAACCCTTCCTTGTTACCTGATATGACTTTTCAATCAGCATTCTGCTCAGCTGTTGAAGATCCACAGAAAACAAATAAAATGTTCTGGATGGAGCATAATCAGAGGCTCGTGGAATTTCCTGTTGGCAAAAAGCAAGTGTAAAATTAAATGGTACAATGTGGTTGGCAGTTGTTAGATGTAGTTAATGCTCCTGTTCACACAGTTCTGACAAGTCCCAACAACAGTAGCCTGCGAGCAAGCTCTCTTTGGTAGGGGAGCTCTGAGGGCGCGCGGGGGCAGGCAAGTTGCTCACAACCTGCAGCAAAAGCGACCTATATAAATGTAATGACGATAACTTTACTAGCTCGGCGTGGGTGCTTAGCTAATCAAGGAGATTAATAAACAGCGACCTTTTCTTTTAGACTAAGAGTCAGAAATTGAATCTATGCACAACCATAGAATTTCTAGCCAGTTATGTTTTGCGAACTCTCAATCTTTCCCCAAAAGAGCACAGACAGTGATTTTCGAGGCACACATATTTAGCTTGAAGGTCGCACTCTAACCCAATCTTTTTATTGTTTTCGTTGCCCAATCTCAAGGTCCTCTATGCAAGAAATACGCTGGCAGAGCAATTAATTTGCGACGAAGATGAAAAATCCCCAGGTATACTTCAATGTGGTGAACATGCGCGATCCAATATTGTTGGAGATACTATTTATGGACTCAGTTGCCTCAACAAGCACAATACAAAAGATACCCCAAGCAGTCAAACTTCACTGAACAGCCCCCAACAGCACCCTTGCAACTGGGAGTTGTTTGTTAACAATACTGAATCAAAACAAAACTTAAAAAAGGCATAAATGCTGGTAAAATTTCAAATGGTACCTGCAGCGAAATGAATCTCTCGGCAAATAACTTGTACAACAGCTCTTTGGCATCTTTAGATGGAATCATTGCTAGCTCACCTAACTGGAGTTGAAAACAGATTAGAAATAAGAAAACTTTTAATAAGAACCTTTTTACTGGTCACAAGAAAATATTTATCTAGTGGTAGGAGATTGATATTCTTTAGGCATCTTCCCGAGAAAGTTTAGGAAATGAAGATTTACTTACATTGGTCTGCTCTGACATTTGTAAATTTTACAGCTGAGAAATAAAAATCTTCTTGACTGATTTAGTCTCATGAGCTTTAAAGATATAATTATGTATCATTAGTGTAGGCCTTCCGCTGTTCTGAATCAAATCTTTTCCAAATTCACTATTTTTAGAACTTACTTGTTTCTGTTCCATGTGCTTCTTAAGTAACAGCAGTCTGAAGATCCTAAAACATCTGGATCCAAATCTATAATCAACACAAAGGACATTTTCAAAGTCTCTGCATTTGATTAACCCGGATCTACTTGGGATAATGACCAATGTCAGGGTAATTACTCAAAAACTAAAATTATGTTTCTCTTCCCTTTTCAATGACACTACAAGAAAGAAAATGTAATGATAAAAACCATTTCTCGCACCTTTCCTGAACAATGGATTCCACCACATTTTGACAAAGTGTATCAACACACTTCTGCATATCTTTAGCACTCGTTAAGGAAAAATATATAATACTCGATATTTCCAAGACTCGTCCAGGATTGCAAGTTAATGAGATTCATTCTCCTTATGACAGACAACACAAAGTGTCCTCTAGCCCTAATCCTTACCTAAACGAAAGGAATCACTTCTTTTTACATGAGGTCACATGGAAATTAGAAATGATTGTGTCTAATATGAAGTACCTACGTTCCAAGTTTTCTTGCTTTTATGGACATAATTGCAGATAGTAATACTACAACTGAATTCAAGTGCCAAAAATCAGTACTATGACTGCCTTGTGTGAACAAATTACCTCAGGTCTGTTAGCATAGTTCTTGCAATTGCAGGCTTTCTTCCTGCTGTTCTTTACTACGAACCAACAATGTTTATAGAAAAATAATCTGTTCCAGGTTATCAGTGAGCAGGAAGCCTTTTTGGCAAAGCAAAATTGTCTAACATTCCACTCAGTCAAACTCTTGATCTTTAAACCAGACCTTAAATAGATTTAAAACGTGTATGCATTTTAAAGGCCAGGTCTTAAAATGGGTGTATGAAATTGTAATATGACGTTTTTTGGTCTGAAATAGGGTCAGGATTTGGAGAACCGGGTGGCACACCCCCTCCAAGAATTCCCAGGAGTACCCCCACTCCCTGAGTATGCGACTGGCCCTCGATGTGCGACTGCTTATAACAAAAGGATACTGATGCAGTACATTCCTCCTCCACTCTCTCCGGTTTTTGAAACTAAATTATCCTGGTAAAAAGGAAATAATAATAACATTTAACTGCAAGATTTATGGCACTTCAAATATCAAATGATTGCATAACTGAGTAAGACATTTCAGTGTAGATTTGATATGATACCTAATAATAACACAGTACGCTTTTTCCTTGCAATCCTCATACCATTTGTCTGCCTTCTCTAACATTAGGGACCTTATTATCCAATGACACGACTAAAACAGTCAGCTCCAGAAAAAATTGCCAACATTTGACGAATTGAACGAGATGGATAAGCGCGACTTCACTTCTTAAGGTGACTCGACCCAGTTTTTTTGGGGGGGTACCATCCTACTTTGAAGCTCTCTGGTATCCCCACCTTTACTTTTATCGTAAGTCTAACACATAGAATGGATAACCTATAGATCAATCTACAATATAACATAAAATATTTGGCGATCGGAGTAAATGTCACGTGGTTATAATGCCACGCCCCTTTAAGGTCTGAGTCGAAAATCTGCTGTTGCAGGCATTTTTTCGTGAAAATCTCTCGGCTACACATAGCGCGCATTAGTGCCTTGCGCTGAACAGAGTTTCACCAAAATCGCAAAGACCCAATTCAAGAAATTCAGCGGTTTCCAAATTTAGGTCATAATTTATGCGAAAATGATAAGCAAACTTTACACGGATTATATCTAAAAAACTATAAGATTCATCTCTTTATTTTGAGCATCCTTATAACAGATGGGTCCTTGCAAGTCAGCAAAACGCTTTAGGGCCTTGTAAATGCGCGCGATTTCGAGCAAAGCAAACATATAGAAATTATAGTTTTCGCTATTTGTTGACGTTTGTCAGCGTTTAAGAGTCTTTCTCACGAAAAATGCATTTTCTTAAAAATTCGTAGTTTTTTTTCCTTCAAATATTTTCAGGGCCACAATTGATTAACTAACTACCCGGACTCTGAATTTCATGGTCATTGAAAAACTGTGACATTACCTTCTATAAGCCCAAACTTGAGTAAACATTGAAGATTTTTAGCGTTTTGACTGAGTTTGTGCTTTGGGAGTTGTCTATTGTTTCTAGTCTGTCATTATACAGCATTCTTGTTCAGCACGCGTGCAATGACCGCGCTTGGCTGACTTCCGAATGCTCACCGAGATATGATCAGTTTGGTACAGTGAGACAGGCCATCGCGTGATACATACAGGTTTAACTCACAATTTTTAATCAATTCTCGTGCTTCTTGTGCCTTTGCAAAAAAAATCAAGAAGTGCTACACACTAAATCTACTTACTATTAAAAAAAGATCATTTTTTCATATGTTTAATGCAAGCCAATAATTGAACCAACTCGTGACGGGAATATCTCGGTGAGCATTCGGAAGTCAGCCAAGCGTGGTCATTGCACGCGTGCTGAACAAGAATGCTGTATAATGACAGACTAGAAACAATAGACAACTCCCAAAGCACAAACTCAGCCAAAACGCTAAAAATCTTCAATGTTTACTCAAGTTTGGGCTTATAGAAGATAATGTCACAGTTTTTCAATGACCATGAAATTCAGAGTCCGGGTAGTTAGTTAATCAATTGTGGCCCTGAAAATATTTGAAGGAAAAAAAACTACGAATTTTTAAGAAAATGCATTTTTCGTGAGAAAGACTCTTAAACGCTGACAAACGTCAACAAATAGCGAAAACTATAATTTCTATATGTTTGCTTTGCTCGAAATCGCGCGCATTTACAAGGCCCTAAAGCGTTTTGCTGACTTGCAAGGACCCATCTGTTATAAGGATGCTCAAAATAAAGAGATGAATCTTATAGTTTTTTAGATATAATCCGTGTAAAGTTTGCTTATCATTTTCGCATAAATTATGACCTAAATTTGGAAACCGCTGAATTTCTCAAATTGGGTCTTTGCGATTTTGGTGAAACTCTGTTCAGCGCAAGGCACTAATGCGCGCTATGTGTAGCCGAGAGATTTTCACGAAAAAATGCCTGCAACAGCAGATTTTCGACTCAGACCTTAAAGGGGCGTGGCATTATAACCACGTGACATTTACTCCGATCGCCAAATATTTTATGTTATATTGTAGATTGATCTATAGGTTATCCATTCTATGTGTTAGACTTACGATAAAAGTAAAGGTGGGGATACCAGACAACTTCAAAGTAGGATGGTACCCCCCAAAAAAAACTGGGTCGAGTCACCTTAAATGACGTCTTCGTAGCCGTCGCCGCCATTGCCGTTGCTTGAGCTCCCTATTACTGATTCTTTTTATGTGCTTTTAAGCCTTAAGTGTGCAGTAGTGTGTTATACAAAAAGTTTCATCCCTTCCCCACTATTGAAGCTAGGTGTTAATTCATGTGTTGAGGCGAGGTTCAAATTTCTGTAGTTGAATTTAATCAATGCTAATTACTGCTTTATCTTCAATTGTTTTGTTCCTAGGAGGTAGTTCACTAAAAAATCAAGAAAAAGCTGGAACACTACAAGTAAATACCTTCTCATCTGTAAGCAAGGAAAGATACTGAGTGATCTCGGTCTTCTCCATTTTGGGGGTGATTGACAAGTTTTGTGAAATCTGTCAATAAAATAAAATATTGTCAACATAAAATTAACTAGCATGGAATGAAAGATGGTAACATCTAAGTGTCTCATGGAATTAGCCTTGAGTTGATCCAAAAAGCTCATGCCTGTTCCTTCAACACATAGCGAATGGAAGCACCCTACCACCCAGGGGTGGAAATGTCATTCCGTTACAAGATAATAGTCCTGTCAGTTTCATAACCACAAGCCTGTTCCAGGCCCAAGTTGTGCGCGTCTTATTTTCGCTTTGCTCATTTTAATACGTTCCCACTATACTATCTGAGAGCCTGGCACAGGCTATATAGCCACAGAAACAGGCTAACAAACTACATTACAACTATACATTGTGCTGCAAGAAACTTAGGGGCTGAAAAGAAGGTTATCACCTCCTTCCTGCATCTATTTTTCCTACAAGTAATGCCTGTACACCAAATGCAGATAGAATCACACACAAATTAAACAGAAAGCAAAATAACAACAGATTTTCAAGATCAAGCTGCCAATTTCATTTACAATGGAGGCACAGTGGTCTAGCCGTTGACACATCAGATATTTTGACTATGGTCAAGCCCTGTAAATACATTGTTCAACATGTCGCAACGACACGTTGCAGCGACAAATTTCCTCATGTGTACTGGATAATTCTGTGAAAATCTTTGTCTCTGCAGCAGAATTTTGTTGCAGCAACACGTTGCTGCAACTAGTCGCCAGACCTGTACACACAAAGTGCTCAGTCGCCGCGACTTGTTGCTGCAACTTGTCGCCTAGTGTGTACGGACCTTTACTTTAGGCTAAAAACTTTGCTCTAGTTTTCCCCTTTCTATCCCTATGTATAAAGGGTCATAAAGCGGTACATAAAAGCAAATAAATATAAACTAAAGAAGTTATTACCTGATGGAGTGATACAGACTGTGATGTTGGTGACAATGGATCTCTTTCCAGCTCACTTATCTTTAACATTGCATTGACAATCTCGCCTGCAAACTAAAGGTTCATTATAATATAACTAGGTATACCTATTGATAGAGTGCCAATGAGCGAATCATGCGTATTTTGCTTAGGAATAAAATTCCTTTTTTTTTCCCCATTTGACCGTTTCTTGGGCCCTTCCTCTTGTAAGGATTATTTTCTTGAAAAGGTGTTATGCATGTAATTACTTTATGAGGTTCCGGAGGAGAGTCAGTTCTCAGATTCAGTCTGGTGGCTTTACAAACCTGCTGTGTAAAAGAGTGAAGTGTCATGAGGGATCCTTTTTGAAAGAATAAAATCAGCTTTGCAGAGGAAGCGATCGGCAATATTATTAAGTCCAGCTACAAATCTACTGTCGGTTCGGTTTCACATCGCAGATAAATATTTGCACAGTTTAATCATTTAAACTACCTTTCAAATTTCCCGAGGCTTTTTGTTACCCGACTGAAACTTAGAATGATTCCCTGCGCTATTTGAAATGTTTCCCAGGACATGCAATGTATGGCACGTCGGTATTTTATTTCATGGCTTTATAAACTCGGCCAGGTTTCGAAAAAAATGCTTTGTTTTCTTTTCCTTTGTCGTTCGCTTTAGGCTTGGAATTCGCTTTTATTCTCATTTTTTTAAGTTGGCTGGTTAGATTTTTTCCCCTACACCAGGTTTTCCAACAGAAGCGACCGTATTCTTCGTGTCAAGCTTTCCTTATCTCCTCGTGTAATCTGATCCTTTTTAGTGGTGAGAATAATGTGTGTTGCATATGGAATACTTTTGCTGTTTTACAAACTTCTCTTTGTTAAAACTTACCATTATGGCCCCTAAAATTAATACAGTATATATCAAGTGCTCATGTTTCTTGACTACAGTGGCCAGGTTTGACAAATAAATTTAGGTAAATAAACACAGGAAGTCGAGACGGCGGGAATGGTGTGAAATTTTGTATTTTAAAAAGCGTGCCACATTCAACTTTAGCCCATGCGATAGGTACTGCCTTTTGATTGGTTGACAACTGACCACTTGGTCTCAGGGGAATCTACATTACACCAGGTTACACATTTTTCAGCTCGATCGAGAATTTTTCTGCCTCTCAACCCAGTCTTGCGCGGCTCTATTCTGCTGCCGCCTCGCCATCCAAGCGTCTTCGCTCGGATGGCTCGTTGGCAATTATTCCTCACTGCTAAATATGAATGTGTTAATAAAGACATGAACCACGATAGAGTTTTAAATGTAATTTATTTACACACAGAAATACCTTGTCAACTTTATTTGTCACAGCTGAAACAATATCCTAAAAAAGAAGATAAAAGATTTGTGGATACAACAACTACATATTGAACACTGCTTTTCTATTCAAAAAATTAATAAAGTTTGATGCTCTCAGGCCTAGCTCTCATAATAATATAATGATGAGTAGTAGTCACAGCTAGATACCACATACGATCTACTAACTCTGTGATAATCCTGGCACTTTGTTCCATACTTTTGTCATTCTCTTTCACACAAGTTGCTTTGATCCATTAAACTGAAGTCATGGAACAGATGGACTACTAGGGTACTTACCATTTACATGGAAAAACCAGAAAATCCTGTTAGAATATTAAATGGTTCGTGCCATTTGGTTTGGGAAGCTTCAGAAAATAATGGCTGTGATTTGAGGTGTTGCAATTTTCCTACTCTTTTTAGTCTGTTAAGCTGATTTGGATATACTCTTTTGCAGGTTGTTCTCCAACCACATCAAATTTTCTAGTTTTATATTTATGTACAAGATTTCCACAAGAGTGGTTTGTGTAAATGTTAAGCCCCCCTGCTTATGAAGAGAGAATGAGAAACAACAGACTAAAAAACCGACAAAAATCTAAGCAACAAGAAGCCTTGTTCATCGAAAGCCAGAAGAAGAACAAGCATTCCTCCAGAATATTACTCTTTGTTCATGCTGGAAAAACAACAGTCCAAGAATAAAAAAAGCCTATGTGAGGCCAAACTGATTCCAGTGCACATTCATGCTGCTAACAAAAATAACATCAAGATGATAGGCACCATCATCTTGTGATTCTATGACAGCTCCAAATGCAGACAAAATCTCAAGTGGATTGTCTATGTTATGGGTGATGCTGACAAACTATCCCTGAGCCAGGAGAGTTGCACAGCCCTGGGCAGGTTCTCTTTGCACTTCCTAACTATGGATGAAGCCCTGTACTTAACACCAGCAACAAAACCGGACAAGGTATCTGAAGCAACAGGAAAACTAACCCATGCACTGTATCATATCCACCTAAGAGTGCATTGAGCTTGCCTTGTAACTCTCCACATCACCAGTTCCCACTGCCTTGACCAACTCGTCTACCATTCCCAGCAATAAAGGATAACTTGCAGTGCCTTAAACAATGCCTCCTGAATTACTACAAGTCCAACATGCTTGATTCATGTGAACACCAACTCCTCCTCTGACAAAGGGCATACCTATAAGTGTTATGGTTGTTCTCACAGTGACAATAATTGTCCACTACACCATGTCCCAGTTCCACTTCACAAGCAGGTAGATGTGAAAGCTGGCCTTGACGAAGATGTAGCATTGGATGTCCTTGAGCCAGTAGCAATGGAGTGAAGTCATCAAACAGTTGTAGGATGATCACCACCTTGACACCTTCATCACTCCATGGGGAAGGTACTACTAGCAACATCACAGACCTACCCACTTGGTTCTGAATCATCATCCAGTTTTCTATGATGCCTCCAGTGCTACAGAACACAGGCTACCTCAACCCAGGCACACCAGTTTCGTTGGGTAAAGAGCTCAATAGACTTTTTGAAGAATCTATATCGATTATCGTCAGTGAGATTAAAGAGGGTGTCTGAATCTTTGATACATCAAAACCACCTTGCCTAGCCATCAACTTGCAAAGGATACGGTATCAGGTCCTGGCTCAGAAACACTATAAATATCCATTCACAGAACCCTTTACTACTGCACAAGCTGGAAATTAACACTTTTTGGCAGCCACTTCACTCATGCTGCTGATTCATCTATGCACCAGTCCAGGGAAAGATCCTAGAGGTAGTAGACGCCCTCAACAATTGTAGCATCCTGATTATTATTGTGGACCACAAGCCAATACAGAAAGTGTTTGATGATCGATTTCTTGATGAAATCTCCAATGCCTGCCTGCCCAACCACAAAGAGAAGACAGTATGCTAACAATTTCACAAGGCACATTTTCCTGTTGTACTACATGAGGCTGCCAGTGCTTTCTCCTGCCATCCTACTGGCCCAAAATGATGTTTCTACCAGATGACATAACAGCCTCAGCTACTTTGGTTGCTCTGCTCCCCTTGACCCCTCTGCCCACTCATTTATGGCTTGCATGAGCTTAGCCTAATTCCAAGCAGCGTCAATCCTTAATTAGCACCAGTGATGAACCCCTGGGTTCATCAGCTTCCTCAGCGCTAAGTACTATGGCAATCATGTGGGACAGCGTCCAACAAACAACAACCAGGGACAAAGAGATGGCCCAGCTGGTCTCCATTTCAATTTTGCCAAGATCTCCATCCTTCCCTCCAGGGGTGCTATCAGTTCTGGAAACATCTGTGCATTGCCAATGGTCTCATCCTCTGCAAGGACCATATAGGTGTAACAACTTCACTCAGAACACATATCTATATAACCCACTCAATTCAATACATCAAGGAAACTACTGTATTCTGGCCATGCATCACTCCAGCTATCATGGACCTGGTGGCAAATTTTACCCACTGCAAACACATGGCACTGTCACAACCTAGTGCTACACTAGTGCATACTTTAAGTACATATTGGCTGATTTCTTCCGGTGAACTACCTTACTGTTGTGGGCTGCAACTTAAACTCACACATCATTGAATGGGCACAAGGGGGCTTTAAGGGCTGATTGACTGAATGATGTTTGATGCACATTTGTGATGTTTTGTATCCCTAATGAAAGTGCCATTGACATCAACAACTTTCATCTGGGCATTTCCACACTCAAACAGAAGGGAAGAAGCGAAAACTGTTAAACTGCTCATCATCAACAACAGACCCCAATGGCAACCTAAACACTGACCCACAACAGCCTAGATACTGACTACATGCCATCCTCCAGTATCCCAGCACTACTTAGCCAAACACCCAGCTATCCTCCACCAAGTGCACATTTGGCAGACTAATCAAGGACTTCAGGAAATAAACCCAAGCGCACGCACAGCCACCCAGATGCACCATTGATAACAGTCACCAACACATCAACATGTTACCACTAAAGCCTGACCCCACTTCACCCCATTGCCAGAATCATCCTCTATGCCAACCCCACAAGAATCTGTTCAGCCTCTTATGGCTCCTTTGCCAAGACCACCAGTAGGAGCTAGCTCATTGGACCAGACCTCACATGCAACTCCAACACCAAATGGTCCAGCCCCTGGCTTCTGCCGATCCTCTACTTGCAAGCCCAACTGCACCTCCTGCTGAGTCCCTAGCCACTAGAGAAACCTCTCTTAGCCATGTGGTGACTAGTGGACTACAACAAGACAGGCCTCAAGGAAAACTGAACACTAAACACTTTCAGACAATATTAGGAATATTAGGCCGGAAACATTTCTATTTTGTGATGTCAGGTGATGTTGAAGTAACCAATGAGAGTGTGCACACACCTGGATAAAATTCTAGGTATATAACGATAATAATAATAATTACATTTAAGACACTCAGTAAAAAATTAACACCTTTCACTCTTCCTGCAAGATTTTTAGTGCTTTAAGGTAGTTATTAACAAACACATTGCGTGTGAATCCTTACCATGTCAATAAAGTGCTGATGAAACCTGGGGAAATTCACTTTCCACAAGATCCCTTCATCTTTAATTTCCTGAAATATAATACAAACATTATCTGAGACAATATATATACAGTCCTCCACAGCACTTTGAACACTAAAAGGATTTGAAAAAATTTTAACTTTGTTAATACTTACAGAAGCTCCTTTACTGCAAGACAGACTAGAAATAAAAAAATATGTGTTGGACTCATCAACAGATATTTACAAGCAAAATATGAGAACATTTTACTTGACATGGGTGGTTGATAACCAACCTTGCCTCTGTTTTCTGCTTCTTAGTTGGTTGGCCGCCATCTTCGATAGTCCTTTTTCGTTTTGCCCCAGGTCCTAAAAAGTATATTAAATCTATTAACCCTTGACCAACATAAATTTTCTCCTAATGATATCTATACATTGTCTAGAGATTAGGTTATGAGAACTAATAAAATGATCACCAAAGAGAAAATGCCTTGATCTTTTATCAAATTCTCTCCACTCACTCTTTGAGAGAATGTATAGAGATCAGTTTGGAGAATTTGTACATGTACAGTGTATATGTACAATGTATTTTGGGGCTTTAAGTTAACTATAAAGATCATGTGTCCTGTGGGTAATCTTGCCATGTCTGTTTTACATCAAATTTGTACCTGTTCCAGCACAAAGAGCATTTATCTATACGGTCAAACCTCTATAAAGCAGTCACCCTCAGCAATTAGCCAGGTGACCGCTCAATCAGCGACAAAGTTAGTTGAGACACTTCACCCTAAAAGGGGTTGTCTGACATTTTACTGACTTCAAAAGGAGAACATAAAGCTTTTCCTCCCCCATCCCATCCACGCAATGTTGTGCCTCTGTTCAAGCTACCTACAGAAAAACATAGGCACGTTAAACGTGCATGAGCTATTTTGAATGCTTCAGTGTAACTATAATACTTCGGTGTAACCTTGCCAAGAGTGATGAATCTACCTTTTTCATCCTAAATGTAGATTTGGTTTTTGTGCGAAATTGGGTATTGCGCTACATAAATGAAAACGCGAAACGCTCAGCTGAGTCTTCCCTCTGTCTTTCCCTGTTACATCTGGTGCAAGTTGAACAAATTGTTTAAGTAAAATAAATTTCTACTCACCAAACGTTGATTAGAAGGAAAACTCTAAGGTTTCCTCGGAGTTTCTTAAGCCAAAATGTGACTCATCGAATACCGAATAGTTACGAAATACCAGGATTTTTATCATTGTGGTAGATGGTTGCATCATCATAATTCACGAGCTTTTTACGTGCGATTCTACTCAGTGAAACAGTCTTTAACTCCGACAACTTATTTCTTCATGTTTAAAAGCTATTGCTTCTTAAAAGACAAGAGCCTTTTTTAAGGCATTGGTTACAAAACGAAACAGGTCTTCATACGTCCAAGTTACTATTTATCGTTGTGAAAAGCCAATCTGCATGAGATGTACAGTCACACAGCTGGCACGTGAAAGTGTTGGACTTTGCCCCCTTACGTGGTTCTTACGTGAGGTAATTCGAGTTATCACATAGTAAACTAGTACCAAAAGAATTATAAAAATAGCTCTTGCACACAATTTGCACGTGAAGATGTTTGTCTTTGGCCCTTTTACAATTCGTACATAAAAAAAAAGGCAAATTGTTTACCACAAAATTTTCTCAAACAATTTTAAGAAATCACCTCGGCTTCATTACAACATCTGCAATTAAATTATGTTTCATGCAACGTCAAGGTTGATAACCAAACATTTATTAACATTTGTGAGACACTCTTTAACTCCGACAACTTATTTCTCTTCATGTTTTAAAGGCTATTGCTTCTTAAAAGACAAGAGCCTTTTTTAGGGCATTGGTTACTAAACGAAACAAGTCTTCATTCGTCCAAGTTACTATTATTATTGTGAAAAGCCAATCTGCATGAGATGTACAGTCACACAGCTGGCACGTGAAAGTGTTGGACTTTGCCCCCTTTCGTCGTTCGTACGTGAGGGAATTCGAGTTATCACACGGTAATCTGGTAAACAGAATAATAAAAATAACTCATGCACACAATTTGCATGTGAAGATGTTGGTCTTTGGCCCTTTTACAATTCGTACGTAAAAAAAAGGCAAATTGTTTTACTACAAAAGTTTCTCAAGCGATTTTAAGAAATCACCTCGGCTTTATTACAACATCTGCAATTAAATTACGTTTCATGCAACGTCAAGGTTGATAGCCTAACATTTATTAACTTCCAAGAAAATTATCAAACTGCCGAAATATATTTCTACTTGTATCATGTTACTCCACTCAATACAACAGTATGTAATTATTGTGTCAACTAGCTTCTTCCAATTTTATTCCCTAACGCTACTGTTTCTACTTAAGTTACGCATCTTTACTAAATAAAATACGTTTCAGAAACTATAATACTTAGTATGCAGGACGGATGTATCATGTTATTCACTTATTATTCTTTTTTGTTGTTGTTTTGCCAGAACGAAAAAGGTCTGTTGAACTTTGTAAGCGAGAGAATAATATTTTTAAAGCTTGTTTACAGGATTAACAATACTCGGTACGGCTTTCACAAAAATAAGCTGCCTTTTTAAACTTCTAAAACCACATTTTATAGGGCGCATACTTTCGAATTAAAGTCTATGTCTAAATATCAATTATTGCTTCATTGGAAGAGCTTTGAAAATATATGATCTTTTATATCCTACCCAGTTATAGCAGGTGAAAAAGAACTCATACTGACGTGCATTGTACCGATAGCCGAATTAGGTCAGAAATGCCTTGAAGCAGCATCCATACTAAAATATGAACCCTTAAACAGCTGCATCACTGTACACAGCGTTTGAATCATGAAGAAATTTAATGTAATTCTTCCAAACACCTGTAGCCGTAATAAAAGACGAAAAAATTGTGAAGAATCAAGATGGCGGTCTCAAAGTGCCCTTGTTCGACCTTTACCAATGCCATGTTTAAATAGATGCCAAGATCTCATTGGTTCCTAAGCATCAACTCATAGTACCTTCAACCTTATTGGCTCTTGCAACAAACATCCCAACATACAAAGCCACAAAGATACAAAGCCACAAAGTTACAAAGCCACAAAGATACATACGCTCACACCACTGACATGTGAGCTATTTTTTCAAAATAGCTCAACAACGAACATCCCAACTTTGAATGGAGAGGAGGGGGGAGCGGGAAGGGGTGTGGATTCTTTTGCTCTCTGAAGTTACCCTATTTTAGGACAATTTTGTCTCCTGATTGGCTTAATAGAGGTTGACTGCTTAATAGAGGTTTTCCAAAATTAAGCCCATAATGTGGCAGAAATTGACATAGAGGGCAACATTTATCACAATACAATAATTATTGTTCACAACAATAGAAACGGGAAATATGATAAAAGTATTTGGAAGTTCTGAGGTGTTCATACCTAAAAATAAATTGTACAGTAATGTAATTCGTCATTAAGTGTCTTTTCGATCAAACACATCATCTGCATTTATTTTAAAACCTCATTCAACATGAAGAGAGAGATGTGTATTTAATTTATGTAGATTACAATGTTACCTATGTTGCGTTTGATGAACTGTGAAAGAAACTGGAAATGCTTCACTTATCTTCATGTTAAAAAATATGCTATTTTTTATTAACTGCTATGTAACAAGGTAACCATCTAACAGAGGTAAATTACAATGAAATTAGCCATTTGGGAAACCCAAATGGTGACCACATCTGCTTAATAGAGGTGACTGTTGAATGGAGGTGAAATTTACAGTAAATATGGGAAGCAGATTTGGGAAATTGAAAGGTGACCTCTTAATAGAGGTTTGACTGTACTACACTCATAGAGAGTATTTTGGTACTTTCAACACTTTTTAGTTCTTATGGCAACATTTTTACAAACAATCCATTAATTTTATTTTCTGAACTGAAGCCTCTTTTTCATATCAGGGGTCAGTAGAACTGGGGTTAAGGATTTGCACATACCGTATTTATTCGACTATAAGCCCAGACCCCAAACTTTGAACGTGTAGACTCGGCATAACCAGAACCAAAAATAAATCGAAAACTCCCGGCTATAAGCCGAGACCCATGCATTATTACAAGACTGAATTGCTAACTACAGGAAAACCTAACATTTTCGGAAAAAAATCACATCGATTGTCATAAATGAGGCTTAGACGATAACACACATGCGCGTATACAAGAGATGCAATGGTGATTTATTATGCAAAAAGCTTCCCTCTTAGAAAACATACGCGAATTAATAAATATTACCCCTAACTAACTATTCAATTGAAAAGCAATGAATCTTAATTCAGATGAATTAATGTGATCCAAAAAATGAATTTAAAACTAACTGTGTTGTTAAGCAGCATCACCAGTACCTAGACATCCGTAGCGTCTATCAAACAATCTTTCGGCTATAAGCCGAGACCCCCTCTAGAGCCCAAATTTTAATTCACTTCAGTTTTAATTTGTGTAAAAATTGCTCGGCTTATAGTCGAATAAATACGGTAGTAACAGCTGATCGAATGGTTTGGAAAGAAGTACTGCAGAGAATCTTAGTAGAGACTCAAGGCTGCTAATGACGATGTTTCGGATGTTCCCTTGCTAACAGTCCAGAACAAGAATTTCTGCACTGATTTACAGCATATTCAGCATAGATACTTTGTAGGAAACCAAACAGTACCAAACGTCAAATGACTCTGAAGACTAGAAATAGCATTAGGAAACTGAGTGAGTTTAGTTCCAGTTAAGTTTTCTCTGTATAATGATCCTAACTGAAACTTGACATGTATCCTCAGTTTTCTTAACCAAATCACTAAACTTCAGTTTCACTGGACACCATTCCGCATTCGTAAAAATCCCCCAACCATAACATTAACCTTAAATTATTATACCTGCAACACAGGCTACAATGGTTATGAATCTATACATCACCTTGAAAGTTCACTCCAGGGGGGAGGGTATACAAATCAGTTTCACAGTAGCTATTTGTGTCAATGATGTCTTCATGAGGTGATTGCACTCTTTGCAGAAAATGTTTCTTTACAAGATCAGCAAATGTTGCATTGACTTCATATTCATCTACGTCTAGGTTATCTTCCACCAAATGGTTCAAAACTTTGGAGACAACTTTGCTCATGGCTACTGTTCCATGTTGTAAAACTTCATCCACAATCAACTCTCCTGTGTATCCAAACAAAGACTTTGCACAATAGATAAACCGAGGAGCCCGAGCACGAAGAAGTGTATTTGATATCCATGCATTATACAAGGTAACGTTCTTTTTGTTGACTTCAAACGTGACAAAATGATGCTGTATAAGGCAACACAAAGACTTTTGAACTTGGTCACGAGATAACTTAGTGTCATGAATAATATCTCTCAAAGGACGAGGACCTTTTGCAAAAAGATAGGTCCCGACCTTTTCTACGATTTCTCCGTAGTGTTCTTTTAAAATAAAAGCGGCTACTCGCTTTTGCTGGACTGACATAGCACCTTGCTTTCCCACAGCTATTTACTCAAAGTCGCCGTGGTGGTGCCCGCCATTTTCGCTCCTGCATTTAATTTGATCAGCGAAAACCTACATCGCTAAGTTCTGATTGGTAGACGATTGGTAGACGATTGGTAGACTTCGAAGGCAAGCAGCCAATCAAATACTCGGAAGAATTCACCTTTTCCTTAAGTTTATAGCAGAGTTGTAGACAACTTGTTTAGCTTTGTTTAGCTTTGTTTATAAACTGGCAAAATCACAAAAACGGAAGAAGAGAGATCGCAAGCCTTTTAAGATCGAACATGTATTTTCCATCTCTGTTACTTAATAACGCTGGAGGCTGTAGGTAATCTTTGTAGTTTGGGTTTGCGTGATCATCTTCAACGAAAGTGATTTTAATGACACGTTAGTATTTATTTTAAGCTTATTACAAGTAAGATATTTTTACAGCTGTTCACCTGAGGATTCCTTTGATATAACTAAGAAAACTTTCTTATGGAGGGCATGGTGTTTCCAAGACTTTTGCGCTAACGAAATGACGTTTGGAAAACGTGAAAAAATGTGGAAGCACATGTCATGATTAGAGAATGGCCAAACGGAGAAACCGCTCCCTCCAATATTGATGTTGATAACTAATTGATTATTTTCTGAATAACGTAGTGTAGTCGGTGTAATGAAGCTCGTGATAGCTGATTTCCTTGTGACTTATCTATTTCACAGGGAAGTTGAGTAGGGCGCTTCATGTATTAGTAAAGGGGGGCACTTGCATATTGGATGCTAGCATGCCGGCTGCTATTGTCTATTTGAACTGTTTTTTAGTCACTGACAGTAGGCAAGACTGAAATGGACAGCGTTTCATGCTACTGTGACAAGTTTCAAATAATTTCATAGGACAGGTAACAATAAAATTGTAAAGAAAAATGTCCCTTAGTGGCTGGGTTTCCAAAGAGGCTGTTCAGACAATGAACTGCACAGTTTTATGTACTTGTTTTTATTTTAGGAACACCAATCAAGTAACAGTCAGATTTCAAGGATTATTTCCCCTGGATGTCCACAAGAACTGCCACAATTAGATGCCCCGGGTGTGGTCAGGAGATCATGCGAGGTGCGGCATTAGAGTGTACCTTTAAACCCAGTGTCCAGGCCTCAACATATCGAACTTTTGATTCACCTCAAGAAAGGGACTGGCTCTGCATGGAATGCAAATACATTGTTGAAAATCACTATGGGGATCTCTCTTCTGTGACATCAGAGGATGCTTATACATTAATGTATAGTGTCAGGATCAAAAAGGGATCCAGTTGTTCATGCTGCAGTTCTTGTATAATAACATAGCTTAATAATTATTTTATGGAATCAAAAATGTACTTTTGCAATGGTGGAGCAAAGATAGCCTTTATGTGTGAACATTCCATACAGTTTTATTTTTCATTTGTAAGAAAAGCCTATTCAAAAACCATTACAGTTAAACCTCATTCAAAAGGATCCATCGACTATATCTGTATTGGATGGGGTGTTTGTATTAACCAAGTCAAATAACTTAAAATCAAAAGTAAACATTTAACAGTTTTAGCCAAACTGAAGAGGTTTGAATAAACGAAACTTGTCTTAAGGCTAAAATAAAGACTAGTGCGTGAAAGACTATTCGTAAAACTCCGTACAATAGTTATGAGGATTAAACATTTAACTGGAACAATATTTCAAATAATACAAAAAAAAGTTGCCCACATGTAATGTACTTTGAAATATGTGTTATTGACTAAGGGGATGCATATTGGCCAAGTTTTTTTTTTCTGCATTTTATAGACCGAGACAAAGTTGAGGTTCATAAAAGGCAAAAAAAAAAGAATGAGGCCAATATATTTACCGCACAAGCTTGCTGTCAATAAAGGGTTACTATCTGGCAAAAAGCTGGGAACTTTTCCCTGTGGGACCAATGCAGGAGATTCCAGGCAGCAAGATATAAAGCTCACTTGCCAGCTTAAGTAGCCAATCAGAACATGGGATTGCTTTGCAGATTCCGCCATGCAATAAGTTATTTATTACATAATAGAACTTGAGGGAGCTCTTGAGAGACCTCTTTTGTCACCAAAATAGTATTAATTTAAATTTGTTGACATCTAGACTTATTACCTTTGTGAAAATCAATATATTATGAGTGTCATCTCAAGGTTTTTTCTCCACAAGAAGCAAACCTTTTTGCGGAACACAGTTGATAAATAGTATTCGTATTAGTGAGGTTAAAATTCTGCAAAATCTGTTGATTAGGTATCAAGTGATGTGCGCATAAAAAATACATCCATATTACAGTCAAAGTCAGGAAACTGTGAAGACCTAAAATATTTCAGGAATGTTTGGTATGTTGTGACTTTTTAATATCACACCAGAGATCAAGACATTCAAGCAAGCTACAAAACCACAAATTAATTGCAGTTGTTGCTTGCGCTTTAGCTTGAGCTGTAGCTTTCTCACACGTGTTGACTTTTTTTCACAATAACATTTCACAGACATTATTTCTGGTGTACACTGTTTTCTAACTTTCACAGTAAGGGCACAGTAAGCTGGTGTCTGTAATGGGGGAGTTCAACTGAATTTAGAAGTAAAGCTTGTGAATGTACATATAACTCTTAAGTTCTAAAACTCATGTGAGCATCTTTTCATTTAAGGAAAAGACAATGTATAGTATTATTACACAGCAGATTGTCAAACTACAGCTGAGAGCAAAGGATCTGGATATGTATGATTAATTTAAATAAAGGATTGGCAGTGACAGCTGAATAATGAATTTCTTGTTTGCTAGCCAGTTAAACAGATAATTATATTTCACTTAAGAGTTAATACTCTTTATCTTGGCAACTAAGGATAAACAAAAGCTCTTCTAAAAATTTTGAAACCCTTACAACCTGCTGGACCAAGAGCTGTCCTCCAGCCTTTCAAATATCCCCAACCATCAACAGCTATCCGCAAGCTTGCAGGACTCATAGCTGCATGTCCTCTAGGCTGCAGGACCAACAGCTGTCCACCAGGTACCAGGACCTGGAACTGTCCCTCTGCCTGCAGGACCAACAGCTGTCTTTCAGGCTGCAGGACCGACAGCTGTTCTCCACCTTTTGCAGTACCAGGAATTTCCATTACCTGCATGACCACAGGCTTTTCTCCAGTCTGGAGGACCACGGGCTAAACTCACAACCTGCAGGATCTAGGGGTAAAACCCACATCCTCTAAGTCCAACATCACTTCAAAGCTTACTCAAATAGTTAGACACAGCTCAGGATTCAGGTTTTCATGTGATTCCACAATCAATTGTGCTAAACCTTCAGGACCAAGAGCTGTACCTCAGACTACAGCACCAATAGCTGTCCACAGGCCTGCGGGAACCATAGCTGTCCTTAAGACTCAGGACCAACAACTGTCTTCTATCCAACAGGGCCAAGAGGTGTCCTCAGAGCTGCAGGACCAAGAGATTTTCTTCAGCCTGCAGGACCCACAGGTATCCTCTAACCTGAACGACCAAGAGCTGTCCACCAGCTGCAAGAACCGCGACTATCCCCAACCTGCAGGACCAAAAGCTGTCCTCCAGCCTGCAGGACCATCAGCTGTCCCTAAGCCTGAAGGATCCACAGCTGTCCACCAGGTTGCAGGACCAACAGCTGTCCTCTGGCTAAGAGGACCAAGAGCCTTCCTCCAGGCTGCAGGACCAAGAGCTGTCCTTCTGCCTACAGCAAGAAGAGCTCTCTGTCAGGTAGTAGCACCACAGCTGTCTTCCAGGCTGCAAGACCAACAGCTATCCTCTATCCTGCGGGACCAAGAGCCTTCTTCAAGCCCGCAGACCAACAGCTGTCCTAAGCCCTGCAGGACCCACAGGTGTTCTCCAGAACTGTCCTCCATCCAACATGGTCAAGAGCTATCCTCCAGACAGCAGGACAAAGAACTGTCCTTTAGCCTACAGCACCAAGAGCTTTCCCTCAGCCTGTAAGACCCTGAGCAGTTCTCCGGCCTGCAGAACCCACTGCAAGACAGAGCTGTCACCTAGCCTGTACCTCTAACCTGTCCTTCAGCCTGCAGGACCAACAGCTGTCCTTATGCCTGCAGGGTCCACAGCTGTCCTGCAGCCACCAGGACCAGCCAACATTGCCAAGCTACATTGTAGGTCCTCCAGGCTGCAGGATCTAGGACCAAGCTGAAGAATCAAGGCCTACTGTCATCATAACCCTAGGCTCAAAGGCTGTTTCCCAGCTTTCAGGCAGTATAGGAGGATTGTTTTCACAATTTGCAAGTCCAAGGGTCTCATTTTTACCCATAGGACCAAAAGCTGTTCTCCAGTCTGAAGGTCTAAGGGTTAAAATCAAAACCTGCCGGGCCACAAGCTAAACCACACACACTGCATGTCCAATAGCATTCCATAGCTATACTCAAACCATTTAATACTTGTAGTGCATAGTGATGCCCGCATGTGGAAATGAATGCAAGTGATGTAATACACTCGAGACCTACAGAATTTTCATGTAAATATATATATAAAAGCATGAGTTAAATTTATTCTGTTGGTTTTTTTTGGTTTAGAGTAAGTATGTAACGGACGTGAATAAACGACGTTTAACTTTACCACGGTGTACTACAGTACTATTCAGATTTTAATGCAATTCTGGACATCCCTTTTACTGCGCTTCATTTCACATCTCCTGCTTGTTCAGTAGCTTAAAGTTATCACAGTTATGTGGAGTTTATGCCCCTTGGTGCACTTGTAAATACCCAAATGCACAGCTTTAAAAAAATGTTGCACAAATATCGGGTTAATTAGATTGGCATGCAAAGAAGTTGTAACATGTAATCAGAATCTGGATTTAAAGTACAGTGGAAGTAAGATATCGTTTTTCTTTGTGTATTTTTTATTTCAGAGGCAAATCATAATATTATTATTTCAACTTGAAAACTTGTGTGACAGCTTAAATCTGTAATATAGTTCCTCAATAATAAAGTTGCATGTTCAATAAATATCTTTCAGACTTGTGCTCAAAATATTTGCAGAGGACAACTGTGATTTCTGTGTTATCATATTTACATTCAATCTCATTTGTAATCTACACTGAGCTTTAAATAATTTTTTTCCTTGCAAAATACAAAAATGGTAGTAATATTGTGCTAAGAAAGTGTAAAACTATTAACTATTTGTATGATGAACAGATATCACTAGCCAGCAGAGATATCAGTATCCATTGTCTTAGCCTATACAAACAGATAGGTCACTAAGCTAAAACTGACCATGTTACATTTAACTGGAACCTGACATATGGATTGTATAGCTGCATGTCAAGTACTACCTGAAAGGGGCTATGTCATGGCAGTCCAGTTCATTTTGTTTAATTTTACCAATTACTTTCCCTCAATCACTACGGAACTTAAAGTAAGCAAAGAAATTACATGTGAATGAAAAAATCAGAGATCTGAAACAAAAAAATATGTCTCCTGAGCACTATTTTTGAAGTTGCAAGCAGCAGGGATCAACTTTAAAAAACTGTTAGGCTGAACAGTTTTCAAAAACCCTAATTTCAATCCATCTGTGGAATTATCTGTTGTTTCTGTTGTGTTATTTTAACCTTCCTTTAATGTTTTAAGTGGTTATTTTATGTTTCTCTTAATTTAACGGGCATTTGTTAATTACCTAATTTGTCTAAATTTCGTGACAACAGCTCCTTTAAATCTTAAAGCATGCAGATACATCAGCTAGTCAACCACTAGATGTGATGTAAGGTAACTGTTGAGGTGAAACCCTTTTTTCACTTTGCATTTCTCAATACAGTGCAATGAGAATTGCTCAGATAAATGCCTGAATATCCCCGAGAAGGACATAAGGCAGACATCACCAAGTCTACGAATTGAAGCACTCACAGAGGAACAGGAATACAAGGGGTTGAAAAGACCAGAAAGATGAACACTTATAACCTGGACATATCCTGCACGAGTGCGAGTAACATTTTCATGAGAATTGGACACAGTAGTCCTGGCTGACTTAACATTTTATCTAATGAAACTTGCAACAAGCTGAATTCTCTAGGATCCAGTTGTTCAAAAGTTTTACACTCTCGAGTTGATAAGTGCCAGGAAAACCAATTAATGTTGTGTTATTGACTGCAAAGAGATTAATCCAATGGATAGCTCTGTCCATCATTTTAACAACTGGGGCCTTAATAAGTTGTTAAAATTTGGTAGATTTTCTAGTAACAGGGCTTGATGGTGCACTTTTGGAGCCAATTTCACCTATACTTAGTTTCTTTAGTCCCAGAGTTGACCTAAGAAAAGATCCACTCTTGGCTCTTACATTAGTGTCATCCCTTGTCCAAGCAATACCAGCTAGAGGTCTAATAATGTGAATTGCTCCTAAAGTTGGTGATAAGGAGGCAGATGCCAATTGATTAACATTTCCTCCTGTCTTCTGTTCCCTCTCGCTCTTTGATGCCTGAACAGTAATATTTCCATCGCAGACAAGAGATGTCCTTTTTCCTTCTTTGCCAGCAGACTGGGGTATTTCTAAACATATTTCAGGACCATAGTGCTGTGATATGTCAATTGCCTCAAGACTATCCCCAGAGTATCTTCTTGCAGTTCTAAAATTCTCTGGAACACTGAGTGAAGCTAGTGAACTTCTAACATCCCTCAAGCCTTTGTCCAAGGGCTCCAAAGTCATTCCACTGGAGTGCCTTTGGGCTCCTTCATCAGAGATTTCTAAAACTGACTGTAGTGGCTCAGCATTATTCTGGGCAACATTCACATCACTGGTTTTCATAACATGAAGAGATCCCTTTGAGGAAAGATCAACTGGTTGTTGACAAAGTGATCTTGTTGTCGCATCACGTTGTAGAAAATTGTGTATCAAGCAGTTTACTCTAAAAACCAAACAAGAATTGAATCAGCAAAGCTGTGACACAACACTGTCTACAAAGCAACACCAAAATCCTTGTTCTGGGCCCCACCATTGTACCAGGATTTGTGTATGTGCCATAATTAGCCTGTTAAAGAAGCCATTGTTGATTTGCCTGTATGAAAGGAAATTCAAAATGCACTTCCAATAATTTGTTGATTCCACTAGGGGCCCAGAACATGAACAAGGATCTTGGCAATGCTTTGCAGACGTTATGACCTGAGGTAAAATTATGTCTGTGACAGTTAGGTTGGAGGTAAATATGTCATATCAAGAATCATCTCTGTATAGCTTGAGTATTATTCTCACCTAACAGGAGATTCCACCATGACCATATGACCTGCATCTTGAATAACCTCCAGTGATGAACTGTATATTACCTACAATCACAAAAACACAATACTGCATGTATAACTCCATTTAAAGGCAGTACCTTACCTCCCCTCCGGTCCCTCACAGATTTTTATTAGCTTGTCACAAACACAGTAATATATAGATTTAGCCAGGGCTAAAAGCGAAGCTCCAATTTTAATAATTTTATAATTTAAATCAAACAATAAACTTTTAATCCACAAATCATTTAACTTAAGGGCACATTCATGTGACTTTTGAGGGAAAGGCTAAGTTATTTTAGAGTGAAACATCTTTATATGTACACCCAAAAAATAGCAAACATCTTCGATCACATTCAAGATCACAGTAGATTAGGCCTCGAAAACAAATTCTTGGAAAACAAATCACGCCAAATTTTTTTGCGTTCGACAGGTTTACTTTACAAATTCTTGCCAACAAATCTGGGGGTGTTTAAACCAACCTTTTATAATTTTTGGCCCATACGGCCAGCTGGTTCTTGTTTCTATAGTGCGAGCTGTCAGTGTGGTCGAGTGTTTGAATGAACTTTAACAGAGTTACACTTCAACATAATAGCGAATTTATTATTATTTGTTTTGTTATTTAATGGTTTCAGTTATAACGATGTGTAATCTTATAAAGCGTTTGATACGCGCGACATTTTTTAGTACTCCTGCAAGCGATGGTCATGAACGATGAAAACAAACGGCACGGACAAGCGATTAATACTGCAAGAGAGACAACTAACAATAAAAAAAAGAGATATAATTCCGTGAAACATTTACAGAGACAACAATTTTCATTCACGAAGACAAGTATTAAAGTGTCTCTAAAAATCCTGAGTCTTTAAGCTTAAAGCTTAAGTTTATGTTTTAGCCGGTTTCCCGGCGCGGTGTTTACTGTTTTCGAAGGTGAACTCCTCGAAGCAAGAAAATCGCTCAAAGTTTTCTTTCTACAGCCAAATTTATAACTAAATATTCTTCGGAACGTTTTCTTTCTATTTGTGGTGAGCAAATATATCTGAAGGCTTTTTAAAGTTCTGTAAGCTTATATCAAACCTGATACTAGGTCAGATCATTGACTCAAATCCTACAAACGTGCATAAACTTGCCGCATAAACTGTCAGCGTGAACTGTGCAAGACTTCATGAAATACAAACATCAAGTACATTAATTACTTAGGCTTACCATTCGAGATTCAGTTCCTGAAAGCTATCAAGGGAGGCCACAGTTGCTTGAGACTTTTAAACCCTCTTACGCATTAAGCAAGGTGAAAAACGAAAACGATGCCATCCGAAATCGAATTACTGAATTTTGAGAAGCGACGCATTTCTCAACCAAACCCGAGTAAACAAACCAGCCATGAATAACAGAAGACTCTTGATAGCGGCTGTATTTCATTTTGTACATCCAGAGGAAAAAGACAGTTAAAAACATCACAAGTTGACACAAAACTCAGTCAGCTTCAGCTGTCAAAGTAAGCTACTTTCAAGATGCTGCATAATTTTTCCGCATGAACTCACCTGTCAAATTTGGACCAATCAGAGTATAAAAATTGGACGTAGAGCGTGACCAACGCGTGACCATGGTAAGAAAAGGTCTTCCCCGTCTGTACTTTTAAAAAAACTGGATGAATTTTCGCTTTCCAGGTCAGTTTGAAATCAAAATCCTAATAGTGCGGGGCCATAGTGACATAAACACAACATATTTGATATGAATCCTTGGAAAAAATAAACTTGAGCCTGCGATCATTTGAAACCGGTAATTTGTCAGCGGATATTTTTAAAAAAATACTCGACCTCGATGGGTCGACACTTGAGCCCGCGGTACGGTCAGGTGATACTGGTCAGCGGATGCCCAGTTTTGATAGCTGTCAATTGATCACAACATTGATGTGCAGCCTGTGCAATTAGTTTTCTCTTGGGCTCCCAAACTAGCTAAAAGTGTGAGAGTAAACATTGGTTTTCCTGTGGTGCGGACGGACAGGCGGTCAGTGTATGGTCACGTGATTACCAAATTTTCTGGGATGGGTAGATTTACTTAGCAATGGGGCTCCGCCCACGCGCGTGCTTTGCGCGCGCGTGGAGCTCCGCTATGATAGTCTGTCAATTTGACTTGCTAGTAATGAATACAATATATATAGTAATGTCTTCAAACACTTATAATCAATTACCATTTGCTCCCGCATTTAGAACCAACAAAGGGAGAATTTATTCATTACACTGCTAAGGCATTTGTTCCATAGTTGATATCAATTTGATAATTATAGAATTAATTTAAAGATAGGGAGTACAGCTGATATTTTTCAGTGAATGCATCACCAAGTATTTCCCAGAGTCTATCTTGCAGTCTGTCTTTCATGTCATACCATAATACGAGGCACTTATTTAAAATTATGGCTAAACAGAGGAGTGCCTACTACTGGAAGGAGGTTGCTGGATTAAAGGGAAGGGCAAATTAAGTTTGCCTTTTCACAAAAAGTAACTTTATTTTGGCTAAATCTTTAATAGAAACATAAAGTTAATATTAAAAATCTTCTGCTTCTTAAAACGGTAGTTGTAATTAAGCGTATCATAGTCCCATTAAACATTTAAAACAGATGTACCAGTATGCATGTTTATAAAATATCAATAACTCATAATCCTCAAGATCATCCCCTTCAAAGATATGCAGACCTTTGCATTCCACTTGTATCAGTACTATTTAAGAAAGTGAGGGGGAGAGGAGGGGGGCACCTACTTGATATTATTGCCTTGGGGGTGGGCACTTATTTGGGGGAGGGTTTTCATTAGAGAGTGGGCGATGAATTGAGGAAATACAGCAGTCCTATAAAAAAGTACTTGAAAAGAAGATTATTCTAATTCAACTCCACATTTTATGGGACTGAAATACATCTAAGTTGATAATAAATGTGCTCCTTACGTTGCCCACAAAAATGAAGGTTGATGAAAATCAACAAACAATAATATCAATTTAAGAAAGGAGGATGCATGTCAGTGCAAGGATGGGACACTTGTCTGATATATGGCAAGAACAATCAAGTTAAAAATATTAACAATCTATTCATCAAAACAATCATTTCTATCCCAACAAAAAGCAGACACAAATAGCCACTCATCGCAAGAATGCCATGTAAACATTCTTTTCACTAACCTCCTGCATCCACTCTTCCTCCTCAAGAGTTACAAATTTATCCTGTGCACCATAAATTAACAATGCGGGAACCATCAGTTCTTGATGATAGGCTTCATCCCCCTCTTCCCATCTCTGAAAAAAATTGATAAATTTCCACTACAGCAAACTTAACTCTAAGGTTGCTGAAAAAAGTTTTGACAGGCTGTGAGTTGTTACCACTCATTACTTAGGGTGTTATGCAAGACATGTTGCAGGTATGAAGCTTAAATAAATTTCACATGGAAAAAATATATATGCAAAAGACATTAAATTTATCAGGTAAAATCTGGAATATTTGACCATTGCCAACTAAAGGTAATAATGGATGACTGAAAATAACTTAAAACTTTCATATTTACAAGGTTTGTCCAAAGACAGTTATTCTTGACTAGCGTGCTTAAAATAAGCTTTCAATACAGTGTGTGGAAACTCATAACGACATGAAAATTTGATTACACTTTTGCATGCACAGAAACAATTGAAATCAGAGAATAATTAGCGCCGTGTTCAGCCACTTTAAGGAGGCCACAGGTCAGAGTCCTCTCTTGCATGAATTCAATTATCAAAAGAAAGACTTACTTGACTAGGTTAATACAAAGTGCTTCTGCTGTGCAGACCTTAATCATATAGTTTAATAAATTGGGTCCAACAGATTAGGAGCACGATAGAAGCACAACTTCAATTCAAACATTGTGCTGGATTCAAATTAAACTTGAGTGCATAATATCAATTCAGCAGTAAATGAAACAAAAAATGGTTCTGTACTTGAAACTGAGGTGTAATAAAATTTCTGAGATTAATGAATTTATAGAGGATATTACACGGTGGCGAGAAGATGTGAATTTTATGTTCGAGTGGCAAGAACAATATCTCACGAGTGAGCGAAGCGAATGAGTGAGATATTGTTCTTGCCACGAGAACATAAAATTCATATCTTCGAGCCAACGTGTAATGTTCTTTTTATTATATGGAGAAACCAAGTCAACAAAAGCAAAAGGCGGGAAGCGTGACGTCATTGAACGATACGACACTCACAAAGGTGACATACGGAAAATACGCCACTTGGGTCCCAGATGAAGTGGCGTATGGAATCTACGAGTGGTTTAGTTCCCAGTAAAACACTCTCCTCCATATAATAAAGTGTGATATGACATAAGCATGATCCTTGAACTAGTGCCCTGACAGAGTCATGTGGCAGAGCTAATTAAACTTAACTTAACCAAATTTAAACTTTGATTCAGAGGTCCTGCTTGTGCTTAATGTTTTTGTCGAACTTCAATCTTAAGCAAAATATGTATATATTGGCCATATACACCTAGATAATATAAAACCTGAAATTTCGCAATATTTTTTGAATGTGAAAATGTATTGGTTATCTGTATCAATGGTAACCAATGTACGAAACACAAAATATCAAATGACTGATCCTCACCTGCCCAGCCATCACAGCTTTCAATACAAAAGGTGGGGCACTAAAGGCTTTGACTTTCTTCTTGATTGATCTTGCTTTTTGACTGTTGTAGGCTCTCCTGTAAAACAAAAATACAATGACAATCAACTCAACAACAACCAAAGAAAAAAATCAACAAATAGAAAGCAAGCTCTGTATTTGCATGGGGTTACAACCTGAGACTGCAAATTGTTTGCTATACCTCCCCCACTGCCCAGTTAGCTCCGGAGGTCCTTGCTCAAACGCTTATGAGACAACCAACCAGCTGGGTGATCTGGGCAGTGCTTCTGACTGGTTGTGCCCCAAGAGACATTTGCTTTAACCAAGATCTTGCACTTAATTATGTTCAAAAGGTGGATAATGCTATCCACTGGATAACACAATATCTGTTTCCCTAATATTTATCCAGTGGATAGAGATTTTTCTGGTGGGTAGCATTATTCAACGGTGGAACAACCCAGCCTGGGTAATGACAAATCATCAGTAATGAATTTTTGCAGTCATTCCTTGGACATCAATTTGCAGGGAAACCTGTGGTGGCATTGCAAAATGTTGGCTGCGTTCGTAGGCTAACAGAAATTCGGCTTACCTCTCGTATACACCTAAAAACACAGGCTTGATACAGGACAGCACAGGTGTAGGAAGGCGGAATAGGTCACAGGAGTTAACACCCACAAGAGGTACAGGACCTCCTCCGGCAATAAGAACCATCTTGGATACTAGACGAGCACGCTCTGATGCAATAACTGAGCAAAAAGATGCCCTACAACAGGTAACAGGTGTTATTACACATTGTACTCACTCTCTGTGTTATCATTGGCTAAGAGCCTACAGCTGAAATCAGCGCAACCTACAGATTAGTTATTTACCTGCTAGCAGGTAACTGACTAATCTGTAGGTTATGCATGCAATGCATGATTTCCAATAACAATATCAAGTCAGGTTCCGTACAACTGTGTATTTGTCATTATTTTCTCCAAAACAGCGTATAATGAAACAATAATTACAGTAGATTTAGTTTTGTGATATCCTACATAATCAACTGGTCTGAGTGTTATCAGCCTCGGCCTTTCGTTCAGCTGATAACCCTTACCTCGACCTTGATTATTCCGGACATCACAAAAACCTCATCCAATAATAATTGTTCAAGATCAATCCAGCAAATTGGCTGATAATTGATCATAATATTAATTATTAATTAACCCATTCGCCCCTGAACCGCCCGTAACCGCCCGTGCGGATCCAGGTCCTTTCTACCCTTTGTGACGTCATCAGTTTTAACGGTCAAGGACAACTTTCTTCAGTAACTTGTGCAGAGTGAAGAGATCTTTCAAACCATACCAGAATGACCACAATTCAGTCAAGGACACCGGAGAAAGAAGCAAAAAACCACGTGACAAGGACCTGAAAATCTCCATGAAAATCTTGTTCCATTACCCACCTACCTTTCCTTTCACCTAATCCCAAGATCCTAAAAGCTTTCCTAAAAACTCTTCCCACCAAAATGAAGCCTACTAAATGCCCAGCAAGAGAAAAAAAAAATGAGGCAAGAAAAGCGAAAAAAGAAGGGAGGAGAGAAAGCGAAAAGTAAAAGTCAAGACTGCTGTGTCACTTTTAAACCCAAAAACTATGTCGAAATTTTGCTTTCTGCGCATGCCCGAACTTCGCAAGCTGATATTTTGCATCTGGATCAGAAGGCCGCCAAGTGTACGACCTGTAGACCGGTTTGTGGTAAGTTTTAGCTCTTTATAGCACGACAGTGACCAGAAAACCACTCGACTAGCTTCAAAACGCGTTTTTCGGCAAAATCTCCAGGAGCGAATGGGTTAATAACTATTAGTCATTCAAAATTTTTCTCCATTTCTGATTGGCTTAATCCTTCAAGGGCCAATATCCGGATACAAAACTCTACAAATATTTCATTGAAGACTTTGTTGGGTGAATTTGACTTAGGATCAATCAATTCAAAATTCTCATCACCTTTTCTCTTGATTATGTATTGGTATCACTAGGAGAAAATTGATGTTGGTCAGTCTTAGGAGTCAGAGTGTAAATCCCCTGGCTAGTACAAAATTGACATCACTTGTATTGACATCTTGCAAATTTGGTTCATTGTCATGCAGGTTATGAATAATAATAATTATTATTCATAATATCAAGTGTACTGATATCACAAGAAAAAGAGACAGCAGAAGGCATGGTATAAACTCGGTGTTTTGGCAGAGCTGGAGAAAAATCACCGAGTATTTTGTCCCAGGGAAGAAGAAAAAAGCAAAACTACTGACTATAAAAATGGCAAGAATAGCAAAAATACAACTCAACAGATGACAACATTACTGCTATTTCAAAATTATCTGCTGGAATAAACATCCCTTCATATCCTGGAACTCCCAAGGGACAGGCAAAAATTAATGTTATTGAGATGAGAACTTTTCATAGATCAAGGTAAGCATGTTTTTTAGTTCAAAACGTTCTGAACGAATAATTAAACAATCGAGAAGGGATATCCAGCTACCCTTCTCCATCTGTATAATTCTCTGTATTATATATACTCAGCCTCATGCAAGCTACTTAACGATGAATTAATAAAGAGATAGAGGTGAGAAAGGCCTGGTTCAGATGCCAAACTTTTCATGAGCTGAAGCTCATTCAAATTAAGGCCGACCCCCCGGGGGGGTACTCCCGCGAAGTTTGGATAGGGGTGTGCCGCGAAGGTTCGTGAACCCTAACCCTATCTAAGGACTAAGAAAGTGAAAACTGATACCCTTTTTAAGGCCGAAAGCCAAAAAATGACACCATATTCAAGGAAAAATAATATTATTAACAGCATGAAAAGGAAAACTTTATTTCTTCTCTGTAACATTGGATGTATAGCATCAAGCATAAAATACTAGAATAAGCCTAGTTTTAAAAAAAATGTTCGTTTAGGCGGGCGTTTTTACACTCCAGTATTAGATAATACAATTAAGCTATCCTATCTAAGGACCACACCAGGGACACAGAAACAAAAGGGTCAGAAAAGATACCCTATTTAAGGACCGATAACCTCAAAAACCATACCCTATTCCGCGGCACGTACCTATATAGCCCATATACGGGGGTACCCCCCCCCCCCCCGGGGCCGACCCAAATTATTTAGACTGGCTGAAATTCAAACTGCTTGCAAAATACATTATTATAATTTATACATTAGGTTAGGTACATGAAATGTTCGGCGTCTGAATCAAAGGTGTTCCAAAGTCGTTCCACAGTCGAAATTCCCAGCCAGGCTAGGCAGGAAGATTGAAATAGGCGTTCCTAATTGATTTAGATGCCAAACTTTCCATGTACTTTCAATGTATTAGGTTCAGGTCATGAAAAGTTCGGCGTCTGAACAGGACCAAAGGCTCCCGTCAGGGTCAGTAATAAATGGTCATTGGTGTGAGAAACTTACCCATACGAATGTCCAACTAAGACATTTCTTTTCTTGTGGTAGCGATCAAATAAAAATACTAAATCACAAGACAGTTCTGAGAACTCGTAATCTGCAGAATTTCTCGGCGCTGAACTTTGCCCATGTCCTAACAAGTCAGGTGCCACCACTTCGTATCCCGCTTTGCAAAAGTATAAAAGCTGTTCATACCACAGATCAGCACTTCCACCTACTCCGTGGAAGAAAAATATAACAACGACTCTCTTATAGTCTGGATCAACAGCCTTTGTTGCAGAAGAAACGGAATTAAATGAATTTTCCCGGCTAAAACCGCTATCTGCTGAGCTCGATACGCAAGGCTTGTAATGAACTACTCTCAACCAGCGACCTTGTCGGATTTCAATCCTTTCAGATGTTAGATCAGTAATGGGACCAACTCTGTTTTGATCACGTCCTCCGAAGGCTCCGCACATGAGGGAGTCCTCGAACACGATCTTCTTGATTGGATGGAGATTCCTTCCTGATCTAATTAAAAGCAACCCAATTCTATTTGCGTTCAACTTTCTTCTTTAAACGCGACCTTGGTATAGATGATTCCGCACATAAATTCCAAATGAAGCTTGACCCCTCCAGTAAAAGGTAATATCCTGATCTCGAGCAAGTAAAATTAATTTTCCAAAGTCTTTAATTTATTGACTCAAAACTTGATCTTCTGCCAGTCCAAACATATGAAAGAGGGGAACCTTCGGCTTAAAATTTCATTGAAATAACTTTGAGCTCGTCTTATTTCTGTCCTGAAACTAAAAGAAATGCATTTTGTTTATGTCGCGAAAATCACTTGCGCTCTTTCAGGGTCTAACTTCGTTCAAGATGGCGCCGTAAAAAAACCGCTGTGAGCCTAAAAGCTTAGCACTGTTGATAAACATACAAAACATTACAGAAAGTCAATGTTAGGATAAGATTACCTTTAAGATTCAATTTAAAACTAGCGTCCATCCTGATTTTAACAGAGGAAACATTTTTTCCAAAAAAAACATCCGCCAGCATCATATCACGCTGAAAACTTACCGCTAACACTAGTGCCGATATGTAAGCGTAGCGGAAGTCGCGTCACAACATCGGTTGCTAAGAGAACGAAACACAAATACTTCATTCCGAAGGTACGTGATAGTATTGTTGATGAAAAAAATAACATGTTCTTACCTTGTCTTATGGATTAGTCATTTGACTGAAGTCATCCTCTGTGGAGGTTTTTCAAATTACCAGTTTGTAGGAATAATAGAAGAAATATAAAGGTTTTTTTTTTTCAACTGTAGCAGGGAAGGGGGGGGGGGGGGCGTGGGGTAAAGCAGATGACCCTCTTTCAGAGCGTTGTCTCTTAAGAAAATAAACGAAGTTTTTTTCTTTTTCAATTTTGGGGAAGAGTTGTTATTGTTGGTTTTTTTTTCGGTTGTTGACGTTCTGTTAACTTTTATTATCTGTTTGTTTTCTCTTGCTTTATCAAAATATGATTTTGAGTGAAGACATTTCCTATTTTCATTTATTACTGCACCCAGGCTATTTAAATATATTTTCTTCTCTGTTCTTGTTTTTATTTTATTAAGCTTATGAAGAAAAGGGACAAAGAGGAGGGGTTAGGGTCAAATACCTCTGAAATTTCTTCCCGGTCAGATTGCAAGTATCTTGCAGGCTGCCAAGTGGCTAGGAACCCTTGCCAGGGTATGAGTGGTGGGGTATGCCCGCTGCACAGAGCTGAGAGCCAGTCTTAAAAGACTTAGGGCAGGGGAAAATACCATGTTGAAAATCAAAAGAGAACAAGAATAAGCATCTTATGAAGTTTTCAGCTAAGGTTTATTATCACTCCATTATGGGGTATATTCATATAACATTAATCAGATTACAAATAACCTCAAAGTCTCTTGTCTAGTATTCCTAACTAAAGTGTAATAAATTAAAAAAGCTCTCAGAAGTGTTCTTTTCCCTATGTTAAGGTTTTTTTAAACCATATTTTACAAGAAGTAATAATTTACTTGTAAGAAATAAACCCAGCAGGAAATGAAGCAAGAGCTATTTGGAAAAAAATATTGTAGTAATAACTGCAAAGGGTAACAATGTCCAAGTTTATGAAGAACATAGCTTAAAAATGTAAGTATGAAATTAATAAAACTATTAAACTGATTGAAAATTTTTAAATTATCAATTACCTCACTATAGAAAGAAACTATGCATTTCTTTGTCAGTCATTATTTCCAGAGGAAAATCAGATATTGCTAGAGCAAAAAAGCAACAACAAAACATTTACAAAGTATAGGATATAACGTCACATATTAAGATTTTATTTTAGTCATTTCATGGTTTAGGACAAGCACCATCAAACTCTGATTTTTAACTTATCCTATCCTAAGCTTGTTCCATTTCTACTAAGACCCCACCACAATCTTTTGGATGCAAGAACACCACTGGTTTGCCATGAGCACCAATCTAAAATGAAAGAGATTGTACACCAAAACACAAAAGTCAGTATGTTGCACAAACAGACCAAAACCCATAAGGATGCCAAGGTGCGGATCCACACTGGTTTCCATCATTTCAGGGAAATTGGTCAGATTTTTATTCCCTGGGTGCCAGAGACTTTTCTAACGCGGTTTCCGATTTCTGTCAAGTCTTTATATATAGTGACCCTCTCGTGGCTTCGGCCTACAACCAAGATGTGTCGGCCTTCGGCCAACACTAAAAATTCCCCCCACACGTGTGAAAAACCTCTGGTACCCAGGGTCTTCCCGGGCATTAGGAATAATAATAATAACCCGCCATTTTGCAAGGCTCCATCCAAGGAGAATGGATCTGGCCAATATCCTGTTTGAATGACTAAGAATCCCAGGAAAGGGGACTTTAGGGAGTTAAAATCCAAAAAATATCTTAGAGAAACATGCCATTGGACCCCCCCCCCCTCCCCTCCCCTCCCGAGAAGCTTGCACCTTTTGGGGCCAGTATTTAGGAAACCAGTCAGTATTCATCCTAGTCTAGATCCGTGCCTGATGACTGTGTACATACATGAATTTATATGAGAAACTTGCATGGACTAAAGATATTAAAATTTACCCTAGGTTCTGGGCTCAAGGCTCTTATCTTATGTTCCTTAAGATCTTTCATAGCAGCTTTTATGTCATCAACCTGTAAAAAGCATTATTACGTAAGAACACCCATATATGACCAGGGCATGAAAAAACAAGCCCAATGGTACACTTAACAACCAAAGGGGTGGCCCATTTAGGTCAGAAGCTGACGAAGAGAGTTACTACAGCTGTAACTTCTGGAGACATCAATAATATTACCATCACAGTCACGCCTCTCCTAGTTGTACTTAAACTGTTGGCTACATTGATCTAATAAACACACTCTGAATAAATTAAAATCTTTGGTTAAGTATCTCATTTGTCTATTGTATCACTAACTGTTTTCTAATACTTTTAATGGACATTCAGTAACTTGGGTAATGTTCAGGATTGACAAAAGTTGCCAACAACTGCATGATCGCATGAGTGAGTGAGTGAAAGAGTGAATGACACATTTGCATTTTGCCCACAAAAACTCATTTGTGCACCACACATATTCACAAGCAAAAAAGCTAACCTCGATACAGATGTGATGTATCCCTCCACTAGTATTCTTCTTGAGAAAGCCAGCGATAGGACTATTCTCTCCCAAGGGATGTAAAAGCTGGCAAGTGGAGATAAAAACAACCAAGATTTAAAAATACACTTGTTACTTTGTCTAATTCCTTAGTGTTTTAAAACAATCTCCACTTCCCCCGAACTCAACCCCCAATCCAACATTATTATGACCTTTTCAATACTGGAGTCATTATTAATACGGAAATGAACACATTGAATGTAGTTCTAACTTTTGAGTCTGAGGATACAATAATCAATGGAAGTGAATTGGCCGACTTCAGTAGTACATTCAACTGACAGGTTGTGTTGCAGCTTATTAATTTTTTAAACTTAAGGCTTTATCTTGAAATGGCATTGGTTCGGTGCATGCTATTTTCTGATCTTTCTTTCCAAAAGACAAACCAGACCTGCCAAGTTGCACTATTTTGTAATGAGTCTCACGATTTGATGACTTAGCTTATGCTTTCACGAGTTGACAACTGATTTCTCATGCAATATAATTCTTGAAAAGCCTGATCCAAAAAGGTTCTGGAGCATCTGTAGGGTTCATTTCCAAGTTAGATGGCGACTAGCATTTGCATTTGATTAGCAAAATAATGCTTTTTCCCAACTTGGGTGAATTGTTTACATTCTTCAGGCTACAGCAAACCCTATCATGACTTGCCCTTCCCACCACTCACTGTTAAAAATAGCCAAAAAACTTGTGCATATGAGCAGTGACAAAGAAGATTAATCGTGATGTTTACTGCTCAAGCTTTAACACATAATAATACCCATACCACTTCTGGAAGTCCTTCCACTGGGAAATTTGGGACATTTTCCTCATTTTTGTTCCTCATTTTCCCAGCTCTAGGTTCAGAATCTCAAGATGTTTGCCTCTTGTGTGACAGCAGGTCGGAAAAAGTGATGTCTTACCTCAAGTTTACTGTTCCCTAAATTTACAAAAACAGTTGAAACTCCGTGTTCTGGAAGATCCTACAATGAAACAAGAAAGTTCATGTGATATAGTCATGACAACCACCACAGTGCAAAAGAGGGCAGTTATAACTTACTTTCCTTTCCGGATGATAAGGTAATCTTATTTTTTGAACCAGAATTTACATATGTAGCATCCTAGGTGTCATTGATATAGGCTTTTTGGGCTCTATACAACTGATTCTTCTTAGAGCACAGGTTTTGGGGGGAAGTCTTTGTGTTCACATTTTGAGTCTCCTCAGTGTAAGACAAACATTGTTAGGAAAAAAGCACTAAATATCTGCCTCAGAAAGGAGTCAACCTTAGTGAGTCAAAGAAAAGAACTATAGCTAGAATGTTTAACAGCTGGGGCCCAATGTTAGGTGTCCATTCAGATACATGTATGAGAGCAGTCAGTGGCGGATCCAGGGGAGAGGCCCAGGGGGTCCGCCCTCGCCCCCTCCTCTTATTTTTAGACCAAACCAAGGCCGAATTCTGAAGGGCCGAAAAAAAAATTTTTGAGAGAGGGCACCCCCCCCCCTTATCTCAGGGTGGATGACTAGCCGCCCCCCCCCCCCCCCCGGGTAGTTACAGTTATCTAAATGAACAAATAACTTACCAGTACTCCACTGACATCTGCACCTAAGACGTTCTTGTACATTGTACTAGCCTGGTCTGCAAAACAAGCAGAAAACAAATTCCAACTGATCAGTTCCATTTTGTCAGAACTGAAGAACCCTGTTCCCACCACAGCACAATTACTGCTTTAAATCCTATTGGGTACCAAAAACTAAAATTGGAAGAAGAAAGTCCTAAAAAAATGACAAATAATTGCAAGCCTGAAAGATCAACTGCTGTAGGAACCCTATGGACTGACCACACTGACAAAGTTATGATGCAGTATTATCATCAGTCAGAGGACACAAACATTAACCTGACTTTTAATGTCAAGCAACTGATACTTTATTTATTTTTCCTGACAGAATTTGCTAATTTCAAAAAGTTGAGGTTTATTTACCTAAATCTGGAACAGCAATTGCAACATGGTTCAGTTTTCCAAGTTTCCAAAGTTTCTCTTGGTTATTCTATATTAAAGTAAGAATTAGAAAAGAAGGTGCAAGTCACGACTACCACTGTACTTGTTATATATATACTTATTAATGTAACAAACTACTGATAAGGATAAGAACGACTACCACTGTACTTCTTATATACATACTTATTAATGTAATAAATTACTACTGATAAGAATAATTAATAAAATAATGGGTTTTTTTTGGGATTGGGCTCTGACAGAAAGAATGATTTTTGCTGTGTTTACACTTCAGCATTTTACTTAAATTAGGGTTAAAAGGTGAACTTACCAGGTAAAGTGTAAAAGGTAATGATAAAACTTCTGTTAATGCCTCTGGCCTTTTGAGAATGCTAGGAGAAGGCATGGTTTAGCTCGGTAACCAAGGTCATGATGAAAAATACGTCCGCTTGCACTGGCAATGAAGTTCAACTCCTGTGTAGTGCTCTTATTGCTTCAAGCAAGTTTGTTAATTTGATCAGTGATGGCCAATCGCAAGTGGCAAAACAATCCAGCTTGTACATATAACAGTAACCTGTGATCAGGCATTTTTTCTTTTCTCAGAGAAAGGTGAAAAAAAAGAACACCTGATACATTTACTCCACAAGTCATCCGCCACCCTAATATAATTAAGACATCTATCAACATTTGTTGTGTCAGACTTAACCAGAAACCCAAGTGATTTGCAACCAACGCGGTCTTGAAAAACATCACGCGTAAATAAGGAGAAGGCGTCTTTTGAAAATGTAAGAGATTGGTAGCCAATTTGATTTTTGAGGATGTCCTTGCTGAAGAATAAGTCGAGCAGCTCTTTCATGTACAGGGTCCAGAGTATCCACAATTTCTGATCTGCAGTTTCGCCATACCACTATACCACAGGTTACAGTAGGTAAAATGGATTTGAAATTGATTTCTTCCAACACTTTATCCAATTTTCTGTGTGAAAGATTTCTTCACATGGTCCACCTATATTGAGCATGTCAGATGATTATTAATCGCTAAGCCCAAACAGGTGGTGTGGCTCACAAGAGTATTGGAGGAGCGGGACCAATGAAATATCGGTTGTTAAGAAGCATAACTTCAGACTTGACTAGGTGAATACTGAGTCTGTTCTTTAATACCATTTCATTTTCCCCGAACAATTCCCTAAAAGTTCTCTCTTAAGTGTTGTTCCAATGAGTTTTTTTTCTGCAACCTGCTGTCCTATCTATCTTTTCTAAAGGAACAGGTACGGTGGATCTAATCTCACTGATCTCTAACATTAGAGGAAAATCTTAATAGATTAAAGAACTGGAACTGTGTTGGTATTATCAGAAATCAGAAATTAGAGATCAGAAATTATGGATACTCTGGACCCTGTACATGAAAGAGGTGCACAACTTATTTATCAGCAAAGACATCCTCAAAAATCAAATGGGCTACCATCAATCTCTAATACATTTTCAAAAGACACCTTCTCCTTCTTATGCATGATGTTTTTCAAGACAAAGTTTCAAACTCCATTAAGTCCCTCTTCAAGGCAAAGATGCAAAGAAGATTGTCTCGTTGGGGCAACCAAGTTGAAATCCCAGGAGTAATACATGAAGTTGGAAAAGACTAAGTTCAATATATATAATATACAGAGGACCTGTTATTTGGAACTTTCTGTATATAATAGTTAATTCAAATTCAAGTGAAACAACTAAGAAGAAATTACATAGATTTTCTGAAGATATTAATGAATTCTTATTTCAGGCCCCTATATAATGGTAGTGAAGAAAAGTGATGATTTTATATATTCTTAGAATTTTTAGCACCCATATAAATTTTTTACTTATTCACTGATCGCAATTGTAAATACTTTTATTTTATTATTTTATTAATTTGTTTTCTTTGTAAATAATTAGATAGCAGGTCCACATCAGCCTATGTCTGCGTTAATCCTCAACCTGCTTTAACAAATAAAAGTATGAGTGTATGTACTGGGTATGTATGTTCGTACATAGTCTATTATAAGTCATTGGTCGGTAATTGTTGAGAGATGAACTTAGAATATCTAAGGCAGTATGAACGCAATGCAAATGTACCGAGGTTTTATGATACCCAACTGCTGAAAATGAAAACCTCAATAAATGCTCAAGTGTAGACACAGCATTTGACACCTTATCTGACTGATGACTAGTTTCCAGACCCCTTCTGACCATGACTAATATTCATGAAAGAGAAATCATGCAAGCTAGCATGCACAGAAAGCATACGTAAAAGTTTTAGGCATTGCCAGGTTGAAAAATAATAATACAGTATTGCAGCTTAAATGGTTCAGCTGAAAGCTATTTACGCCTATTTTCTACTTCGATTAAGAACAAAGAAGCAAAGTTAAAAGACAACTCACAGAAATTAAAATTATTGTATTTTCCGAAGTAAGCGGGAAAAACAATTTGTTTTGGTTTGGAAGTCCATCCCAAGCAAGCTGCTGATTTTAACTTATAAATGTCGGTTTTTTGAAAATTTACAACAGTGACTTCTAAAAATTGTAAGGAGAAGTGAAGACTGCACTTACTTACCGAGCAGACCAGTGATGAGGTTTTTATTCCATTTGAGATCTGTGTATTATGAGAGGATTGCACCACTTAGTTTCCATTTTAAAAAATAGAAAATGAAACTTACAGTTTTCGCTAGCTACACACCGAAATGTTGGTAGCAGCTCTTCGAGCAAGAGATAAACCAGCACCGCGAAGAAACAACGATCTGAAGTGTCCAGAGGCCATGTTCAGTTTGACTACCGGTTAAAAGACTGGTAACAAATCCTTCAGACTCGCACGCAAAAACAGCTTCCGGTTTCCGTAAGGGGATGTCCGGAAATGTCCGGATAATTGTCCGGATCCCCCTTTCTCCCCTCAGTCTTCACCAAAGAAAACCTCTTGGTTAATGGAGTAGTTCCGAGCCAAGAGACATACATGTATGTAGTACAAACAGGGAAATGATCTCCTCGTATAAAATTACTGGGAGGGGGCCACCTGTACGCACGATACGCGCGTGCGTACCTGAAAATGCTGAAGTTAAAAATATGAAAGATGATGGTAAAAAGCAAGTAAATAAATAAAAGAGAATTATTTTAAAAAGCCCAGTTTGCTTCAATTGTGTCTCTGAATTGTTCTTTTTTCTAAAACAACGGAATGTTTTTCTGCCACACCCAAATGTCGGTTTCCAAATTCCAACGAAACGAATGATGAATTGGTGCACCAAATCTTGAACGATACGATTTAGGGAAAAGACAGTCTGTCTTTGTGGAAGAAGACACGATTACGTCAAAGTACGGTGCCTTTATTCGGTCAAACACAACTTTTTATGTGAGGGACGATGCCCTTGGCGGGATGTGTGATACGGGATTTGGCTGCATTTTGGGGTGGTACTCGGTATGCGAGCTAAAACAGGAGCGGGGGGAGGAAAATTTAATAACATGCGGCAGTGGAATTCCCTGATTTTATGGGGATGGGATGTGAGAATCGTAAGAATTGAAAAGTAGCATATACGGAAATTCAATTTTGTCACGGATCGCATTAAAATGAACTCAAGGATAGGCCTATACAACCTCCTAATCAGTGGATTTGTTGTTGCGTTGCATTATTAAAGCCTTCAAATTTATATATTTTTGCCCTTAGCAAGCAAGTCTTTTAGAAAATAATTTACCTCTTTTGAAATGATCATAGGCTTTTTATAAATTGTTTTCAGAAGAGGCTGATTTTCTATCAGACTTCACTTTTCCAGCTGGGTGGTATGTATTGATGAAAATCAGTTGTCTCTCTACTTTTTGCCTTTTTTTAGGACCAAAAGAGTTCTGAGTCAAACAAAAATGACCTTTGACAGCCAACTTTCAACTTGTATGTGTTAGGATACCCACGTGCTCGTGTTTGCAAGGTCCTCTTCAAATGTTCTACCTAGTACCTAGGAGGGTTACAACTTATTTATGTCATTTCATAGACAATATCATCATATCTCATCAAGGCACCTAACTAAACAAGTAGGGAGGGGGATTTGGAAAATTGTGCGTACCTCTGGAAAAACCATGGTTACGCCCCTGCTGATCCATTTGTAACATTGGCCAGTAGTGAAACCTATCTGTCGTCTCTCTCAGCCTATCCGGCGGTGAAATGTAGGAGAAACTTAAAGCACGTGATTCGGACTGAGGAAGACAGCGGCAGCCATGGACAGCTGTTTTCCAGGCCCTCTCGATTTAGCCAGCGTGGCAGGCGCTTGGAAGTAATGGGTCCTCTTGTGCCGCCCATTAGTTTCAAGATTGATTGGGTTCATCGGTGCATAGCATAGCAGGCAGTGCCGATTGGTGTCTGAGTGTTTTACCTATTGTTAGGTTTCTCTGTGGCGTTATGCGTTACAGTCCAACCCCGTTAATACGGACACTGAGAGGGCCATGAAAAGCGTCCGCATTACATTGGGTATCTGGAACTTCATAACTGAGCGGGGTTTGACTGTACTCGCAGTCGAACTTAAAAAAAGAAACGTAAGAGTTGAAAAGGTGTAACTGGATTCACCAGCGGAGAAGAAGAAAATAGGGAAGGCAATAAGAAACGACAACAAAAAACAATTTTAATAATAGTTCATGCTTACATCGAACTACCAAAGCTAGCCGCGAAGGTTCGGTTGTTGGTCTTTAGTGATGTTTCATTGATTGTAAGGATGGCGTTATTAATTTGGTGTATGAATGAGAAAGAAGAACTACGGTGACAGTTTGTTGCAGAAAAGATTACGACTTTAACAATACTACTCAGAAGAGTCTTTCGAATAACCTATTCATTTTGATTAACACCACTGTCGGAGTCGCATGCTCGAAAAAAGGCCTGGACGTTCAGGCTCAGCTAATTGAAGCATGCACTGAGGTTACTGAATAGTGAAAGCTTGCGCGATTACAGACAGGGTTGGTTGCTTTATTCAATCTCTATTAAACAATATTAATTACAAAGTCGATACTTGGTTCTTAAAACGGACGCTGCTCCTTCTACTCTATTACCAAGTTACACTGCTGTCTCTATGGCTGAACAGCTTCCCTGCGGGTCATCCAGTACTCCATCCTCAAACCTGCTGATTTTCACTAGTTTAACTACGTGATTATGATTTTTCCAGTCCAGCCAACATCTTCGGTGATATCTTATTGTAACAATCAACCAAAACCCAAATATACACCAAAGAAACAAGCTCAGAATAACCAATCCCGTGCCAGTCCACTTATCCACCGCAAAAACAAGGTAGTACCAGGCCCCTTGAGCGCAGAGATATGAGCTTGCAATGACCAATGGACCGAGAATCAGAAAGCATATCAGATCCGCCAAAAGATAGCGACGTTCTCGACGACTTTGGCCCTTAATAATCCACTGGAGAAACAAAACAAAACAAAGGGGTGGGTAAAAGTTATGACGACTTGAGATTTTAAATATGTCACTGGCTATATTCTCATCTTTGATCTTCATTCTTATTGATTACCGTAAAAGAAAATTACTGTCATATATTTTACACATGCGAAATTGTCTTCTCGTCGATTACATGAATAAATGTAAAAAAACAAACGAACAAACAAAGCGGTAGGCCCTTTTGACGTGAAAGAAATAGACGCTGAGTTCAGATACCAACATCAGTTTTGTCTGCGACGGAGACATTTAAACCCCACTTAAAATGGATAAGCTGAAACACTATAATTTGAAAATTATGATTATCAAACAAAACGTTCCATTTAATTGAAGAGTCATTATATAGACTGGTCATTTTGATCGGAATCGTTTTATAACGCTTTAAGACGAATGTATCGGTTGTAGATTAAACTCGTCCTCAGGTTGAACGAGAATCAGTTTTCTTCAGATAATTCTTTCTTTCCTAGCCCTCATTATCCAAGAAGACAAAGGAAATTCTGGTTCATCCTGAGAACAGATCACGTCTGACCTTCAACATATACATGTACTCATGTGGCGTCCCGGTATATGTCGCTTTTAGACTGACTTACCTCTTTGAAAGACCTTGGAATTCTCGCAGTGTGATATCTATGACCACATATTTCACAGGAACTTTTGTTAGCTTTGGAGAGCCACTCCTCTAAACACTGGAGATGACATTTGCCCAGTGTCCCTGCACAGTGACAAGGGCTGATAAGAGACTCGCGGACTGTTTCATCTCTGCAAATACGACAGGTATTTAACAGATCGTCTGAAGAGGACTCGTCGATATCAAGATTAAAATTCTGTGCACAGTAAAATAAAAAGAAAATAAATTTCACCCACCGTCGACTGCGTTGATTCTTCTCCTAATAAAAGTTTATGGAAACAGCAAACTGTCGAGGATGAAAAACCAGATCGATCGGTGGCCCGCGAGAAAAAGTGGGACAATATCGCATCAGTGGAGGAAATCTGACCCACTTTCGACAGTTGCACCCAACGTCAATTTTCGGAAAATATTTGTTCGGAAGACGATTGGAGATCCTGAACTTTCGGAACATTTGTTGTAAAATTTCTTGCTTTCCTGCTTCTCCTCATCCTCGGAGACCCAGGGGCAGTTAGTCGGGTCGATAAAATGTTCGTGGTGAAAGTTTACTGTAAGATCGAGACGAGCCCCTGGGCACTTACTCTTACCGAACCAGTTCCAGAAGCGTTTGAATTGCCTGCTTCTGATTGGCCAGAAAAATTTTTTTCTGGCCAATCAGCGAAGAGAAGCTACCGGGTGACTTTCGTGTTTCCTTACACGACGTAGTTTTCCTCATCGATCGCCATAGTTGCGTAGCGCGTTCAACGGGGAAAGTTTCTCGACGAAAGTTTCAGAACAAAATGTTAACAATCCGCAAAATTGCAACCTTTAGCACGGCTACAAGAAACAAACACTCTCCGATGAATTTTTACGGCGGAACTTTCTCAAAGGTATCGTAAATTTTTATTGCTGATACGATACGCGATGCATGACTTTCACTTTCCACACCTTATAATTTGCTCACATTGTCTAGTATACAACACCAAGCTGACATTTTAGATGTCCATGTTCGTTGCACGACTTCTGAAACTTTCTACAGTGTGAAAATTTCCGTTGCACGGGCCACGCAACTACGTCGATTGATCGTGGGAATTGCTGGCTTGCTGCAGTGCTAGTGCACGCACCTTCTTGCTTTCGCCCCAAACTCGATCCCTTACGGCGGAAATTTTTCAAAGGTATCGTAAATTTTTATTGCTGATACGATACGCGATGCATGACTTTCACTTTCCACACCTTAATTTGCTCACATTGTCTAGTATATAACACCAAGCTTACATTTTAGATGTCCATGTTCGTTGCATGACTTCTGAAACTTTCTACAGCGTGAAAATGTCCGTTGACGGGCCACGCAACTACGTCGATTGATCGTGGGAAATGCCGGCTAACTGCAGTGCCTTCTTCTTGCTTCGCTCCAAACTCCTTTCGAAACTTTTAAGCTTAAAAGCTTACAGCAGTTGACCGTACGAATTCTGCCGAAGTTGATAGTAGTGTTAACTTTAGATTCGAGGGAGACCTCCAGCAAGCGCTTGAAGAATTAGAAGGCTTGTCTTTGTTTCCTGTGGTACAGTGGTACAGTTCAAAGCGAAGCAAAGATTTATTATTGAGAAGATTGTGGAAAGAAGAGATGTTTTTGGGCAATTGATAGAAGAGTCTAAGCTTCCAAATGTTGCCTATAAGCTAGGGGGTTTAAAAATCGTTAGATGCTAAAGGTTATGAATTCCCTAGTAATCCATTGGTCATAGTGATTTCACCTCTCATGTCAATTGTTGTGGACCAGGTTAAGTACTCGAGGTCACTAGGAATATTGAATGGATAGGGAGCGTTTTCTTTGTTGTATGGAAGCCCTGAATCATTAACTGGGGGACAAGAAATTCAGGGCAATGTTCTTTAAGGTGTTTTACCAGAAGAATCCCGTTGCAGGTACATACAGCTGTTCATTGGTAAGTATGCTGATTTGTTTACTAGGAAGGGTGCTACACTGAATTCATTGTGGGGAGTTCTGAAGGGGTAAAATGGGATGTTGTTGCTCTGGAAAAATGGTATTTAAGTCACTGGCAGGGGGATTCTATCACTGAGAATGGGAAAAAAATGTAAAAAATGGGAATTGAGGGTTAAACAGTTTCAATGGGATTGATATCCCCCCTTCAGGACCTTCATTATACTTAACAGTAGATCTGGCTTTTATTCAAGGATGCTCAATAATCTTATGTCTAAAAGTTGACAGACACTTCACAAGAATTATCATGTTTTTTTGTCACCATTTATTGACAATTGAAAGTTGATGAAGTAAGCCTTGCGACTGCTTAATTAAGATAATAGTGCAATTGAACATTTACATATTATAAATGGAAAATACCCCATAATACAGAACTACAGATGCCATTACATTAACTTTATTTTTAAGCTGTTGAGATTTTTTGTTTTTACTTTTTTATTGGAGTTCACATGTCTACTTATAATACTGCTTGAGTTATGTATATACTAGGGAGCCTTAATATTTTATTTTAGTTTAATTTGTTGATTCTTTCTGTCCCAAAGGGTTTGTTTTACTAGGTGGCCAACAAGTATACTTGAGTTTATTATTTGAAAACTGTCTAGAAAAATGGGGTGTGCATTATATTCGGGTGCACATTATACACAAGTAAATATGGTATACCTACACATAACATACCCAAACTGTTTTCCAACACTCTCTGGAAAAAAGGAAACTGTGCTGAAATTGTCTCTTACTGTTTTCGATAATTCTAAAAGTCTTTCTTCTTTTAGATTTCATTAAGTGTACAACCTGTAGAAGAGAAAAAACTCCTTCCTATTTTGATGACAGTAATGAAAACAGCAGAATCATTCCAAGCCACTTATGTTGCGACATCAGTGCCAAAGATTGTTGGTCTGCTTAAA
>NC_133205.1:11227862-11270362 GCF_958299795.1 Porites lutea
TGTGTTGCTTTTGGAGGAAATCAGCCAAGAAAATTATCTATAAAAATAAAACTTGCAGGGTTACTGTCAGTTTGAGAGAGCTGATTTTTCCGCCTGCTGTAAATTTGCAATTCTTTTTCGTTTTTGTAATTTGTAATACCTTTACGACAGAACTTGAAATAAACTAAGCTGTCGTGTTTGGGTTGCCATTTTTGGTTACAGGTTCCCAGAGACGATGTAGGATTTGCAGGTCATCAGCAGCGGGTGATGCTCGATATACCAAGTCAATATATGCGGTATTGTCCTGTTCTATTGTGTGAAGTTTATACATGTAGTGTTATTGTGTAAGGGCTAGGGATCATTATTGTGTTCTTTGTGACGTAACTCGGGACTTGCTATTCACTTGGTATATCGTGCACCAGCCATGCGAAGCAGAAGTAGAAATACCAAAATGACAAATGTAGAGTATATTATTTTTTGGGCACAGTAAACGAGCAGTCCGCTTACTAAAAACCACGTTATCGTCCAGGACGGGATGGAACAGGAAGTTCTGTAAAAGGGCAATTACTATGGTACCGAAACATATCCGAAAGTTGACGAATCACTTACAATATCGGATTAGCTTCGCTCCCGAGTACAGAAACGTCAGAAACCTTTCCGAAATCACTTTTGCTATGTGTGAACAACAGTAAAGGCCAATCGGATTTTATTTTCTTGCCGGAGTAAGAGTTATATGGTATAACCCTGAAGAAAAAGCCTAAGCTTGCGGAATAGAAAAGGGATTCTTACCACACTGGAAAATTGAATTAAATGGCCCACACCATGCCCACACCAATAATGTCCTACCGTGTGTGGGCGCGTGTACAAGCGATCAGTTTCTATTCGTTGTAGTGGATCGGCTTCTCCCATGAATTTATTCCTAAATTCATTTGCCCGAGCCTTTTCAAAGGAATGATTTCTGTAAATGGGGAAAAAGCACCTTGCCTAGCTCGTAAACGAATGAATAATGAGCTCTGGTATTAGCTATAACAAACGTTTTACACGTTTGTATGAACTTGACAACTATAACTCACGTGACGAACAAGTCTCATTCTTCGATCGACATGTGTTGATGATGCTGCTGTTCCTGTGTTGTTACTCACGTGTATCATGTTTATCATAACAAATTGCGACAGCTTGGTTTATCGATGTCGAGTTATTACAAATTGTGACAGCTTAGTTTATCATTAATTACGATGCAGAGTTATTACAAATTGTGACAACTTTTTATTACAATATACCACAAATTAATTACAAGTGAATTGCGAGAGGTATTACAAATTAAGACGGAGGTCACGATTGAAAGTTAGGACGATTACTGCAAATTGCGACCAAACCACCACTGTTCAAGAACTTTTTATCAGCTTTAAGTCATAATCAGGGTTTGCTACAGCGTGACAAGGCGGCAGTGTTGGATGATACTGAAACAGCACCTTTTCTGGAACAATTTCCCTGAAAAAAAGGCTTATTAAATCCCAGCGGAAGGGAAACGCTTTGGCATTCAACCAACATGACCACTGTGCCGTCAGCTAGTTTAGGGTCAGTTGGTAGGTAGGTCAGCTAATAGAGACCGCTGGATAAGAAGAGCAAAAAAGGCGCATTCAACTTTCAAATATATGGCGCTGTTACAGTGTTTGGGCATCCCCATTCCCAAAACCCTGGTGATATGGGCATCCGCTTCTTATATTACCTTAGCTATTTGGGTTAGGGTTAGGTTTAGGGTTAGAGTTACAGAGGATGCCCATATCACGAGGATTTTGGGAATGGGGATGTCAATATCACTGTGACAGCGCCATATTGGAACGCGAGAAGACCCTGGAGACGAGGTTGAAGATGCATTTTACAGCCATTTCACAGAGTTAGTGAGTTCAATCTGAAATAAGATATGCGCGAATATCAGTGAAAAACTTCGCTCCGAGAAGCAATTTTATGAATAATGTTGGTCGGTCCTTTAGTGGTCGTTATAGCATAACGGACGAGCGAGGAGTCAAAGAGTGGGCGAGTCGAGACTTATACCATATGTCAAATTTGCAATTTTAAAACAGGATATCGCTTAATGGAAAACAATGCGAACGTCTCATCACAGCCACATAATATTTAGCCGGTTTCTGTTAAGTTGTGCTGTAATCAAACAATCCCGAAGGCTTTTTACAATTTTGATTTGAAAAAAATGAAAAGCAGGCTTTCGAATAAAGAAGGAAGGACTAAACTATAGCGTGCTCGCAGAAACCAGGGGCTTAGCTACCAGTAACACAGAACGCACGTGCGTACCTGAAAAGTACCCTGCGTGGCAGGACCCCTTTCGACGCCTGCTACGCAGGCTACTGAAAAGTTGCCCAAGTTTAATGAAAAACAAAAACAAAAACATGCAAACAAAGAAAACAAAGCAAAGGAGTTGAAAAAAGTGTTTTCCTCGATTTTGTTGAACACACATTCACACAAAACGCCGTTGATATTGCACGAGAACATGATTTTTCCCATACAAGAGAAATGTTTCACTCACCAGAGGCATAAACACGTCTCGGAATGTATTTATTTAAAGCATCCGCCGTGTGGAAACGATTGGGGAGAAGAGGTTTGGTGGATTTGAAAAACTGTGCGCACCTCTGGAAAATTCCTAGCTAAGCCCCTGGACGTCTCCTATTTCCCTTGCTTCCATCGCGTGTACTGTGCTAGAAACCAGGGCTTCAAGGGTTGAGAAAAGTCCAAGTATGCACATATCACAGAATTGTCGATAGCACGTGCGCGCAGCACTGGAAAAAAAAAACATTGGAGCTTGTATTATTGACTCCGTCTGAGATGTAGAGGACTATTGCTTACATTCAAGTACATGCTCACTCTACGTCTTAGTTTGCGAAGAATTGCTTATCGCGAGTACTTCTTAAAAAAATTATACACGTTTAAACAATCGTATTACATTCAGTGAATAGCTCGATTTTTCAATCAAAATGCTTTAATAAAAAACACACGTTTTATTCACAGTCTGCTAAGGTGTCCATCTTTTCTACAAGCGTGCCGACTGTCGAACTATTACAATATGCGCAACTTAAAAGAGTCGAAAAAAAAATTCCCAAGAAATAAGGTAAAAGTAAAAACAACTTCCAACTGGACAGTACTTTTAAAAAGAGAACGAAGCAAATATTTCCGTCAACTCCATACCCGCAAGTCAACAGTTAGGGTGAAATATCTGAAAGGATATTGATTACATCGAACTGGCAAACAGACGTCACTATCTGTGAATAGCTATTTACACTTATTTACAATTATCAAATTTAAATTGGTTCATACATTCTCATCAGTTCTTCTCAGCCAGCGCTTTCTTCTTCTTAGGTTTTGCTTCTGCAGTTTTCTTTGGTTTAGGAGCTTTTGTCGAGTCTTTGCTCTTTGTGCTCTTTGCTTTCTTTCCTGGCGACGATTTCTTACTTGTCTTAGCTTTTGCGAGCGATTTCTTTGCTTTTTTCTCTGCCGTAACCTCTGTGTCGCTGTCAGCTTGCTTTTCCTCCGATTTTTTCGCCTTGGATTTCTTTTTCTTCGCTGCTGAATCTTTTGAAGATTTTTTCTCTTTGCTGTCACTGCTTTTTTTCGTCGAGTTCTTTTTCTTCTTTTTTTCATCGTCTCCCTTTAGCACTGTCTTCTTGGTTTTCTTTGCCTTGGTTTTTCCTTCTACACCTTCGTTGTCGCTGTCAGGCGAAATGTTCTCCTTAGCAGCTTCTTTCAAAGTTTTCTTCTCCTTTTTAAGTCTCTTTTTCTCAGCTTTTTTCTGTTCTTCTTTGAGCTCCTTGGAAATCTTGAATGACCCCGAGGCTCCGGTGCCTTTGGTTTGAACAAGTCGTCCATTGGTGACTCCTTTGACCAAAGCAACTTTAACCTGATTTTTAGCCTTCTCGCCAACTGGATAATTTCCTTGAATGTACTTCAAGATGGCTTGCCGTGAAGTACCGCTTTTCTCGTTTAAAGAGCTAATTGCTTCTTCCACCATTTCACTGTACTTTGGGTGCTTGGGTTTGGGCTTAGCGACAGCGGTTGGTTCGGCCATGACTACTGCTGTAATAAAAACGGTAACTCTGATATTCTGAACACGGCAGAGAATACAGCAATAAGAAAGAAAGACCACGCAGGGCGAATCTTAAATAGCCTGTAACATGCACGTGCAATACCTTCCAAACATTCCCATTACTCTTGAGACATAAATATCGTGGATTGGTCTATTGATCAAATATGATGAGAGCTATTTTAAATTAACATTTTCGCGGGCACCAAAAGCTGTCGTCAAAATCAACGAAATGAATATTTTAAATTGATATTGTTTGTTACCGCTACTAGTTAGAATTTGATTTGCAAAATTGAGGTGTTTAAATTAAACTTGAAATGCTTGCTGTTGTTATAGCGTAAAATTAGACTATTCACGATTTATATTTCTTGAAAATTTCAGACAATTTTAACTTCGGACAAAACTAATGGTAAGCGTCGATATACTTCTGGTACGTGTCAATAAAGTGTCCAAAATGTTCATGATATTTGCCCAAAATTTGTCCGAAATGAGGGAAACGTCCGACAAAAAAGTTCTGCAATGATTTTTACGTTTCGGGATCCTTAGGGCTTCGGGTTAACATCGGGAAGACATCGGGATTTGGTCGATTGTTTTTCGTCTCGCGGCTGTATTGAGGCCATCTTTTTGTCTTGTTTCTTGTCCCTCCCTGGTAGGACTGTAAGTACAACACATTTTGTTTTACGTTTGCGAATGCAATTGCAAATAATATTTTAACACAGTAAGGATGAACGACGAAGTACCAGAGGAGCTTTCACCACGAGCTGAGATCTTTAGGTCAAAGCTAATTGAAGATTTCCAGCTCATCGATATGATCGCAAACAGGGGCAGTGCTGAAGCTCCAAAGTATTATTCTAATGAAGTAACAGGTACGTTGTACTAAAAAGGCGCTTTTCTGGTTTATTTAATACTGTATTTTTTTCAATAATTCGATTTCCATCCGAAAAACCCCTTGAGATTACAGTGATTGGGAGTCTTGTCGTGACGCCTTGCAGGGAGGATTGCGATAGGATCTGATGGTTGACATGGTTGGCAGTTAAAACGGTTTTCGAGCGCATCACCATTAAAGTTACGAAAGCCTAATGTCAGTTTTACTTATACAGTATAATATTGCAAAGTAGCTAGTATATTTTCACAAATAGCTAAGCGTATTTTCACAACAAACTTGACTTGACTTAATTTCAGATGATGAAGTCATGAAGCAACTTCTTAGAGAGTCGCCTCAGGGACTGATCAAATTCCAAATGTACACTAAGAAAGACGAACAACGTTTCACAGATCGTAGATTGAACAGAGTAAAAAATAAAAACACTATTCCACTTGGTCCTTGGGCTCACACAGTTATAGAAGGTAAATCTCTAAGCTAATATTTCTTGAAGATATTTTGGGTCAGACTTGTGCGCAAGGTAATGGATATTAATTTACTTGTTCGTTTTTCCTTTGGTCATCAGATCCAAAGTTTCAAAACTTCCTGATGGTTTTGATTATCACAAATTCTATCGTTTTGGGAGTGCAAGCTGGTGAGTGAAGGCAAAATGTGTATGCCGAGGTGTAGTGGTTCATTTTTGTTGATGTTTTAATTCCTTTGTTTCAAACACATTATCATACACTACTATGAGTTGAAACCAATTTTTTTTTTAACAGAAATTTCTAAAATAAAAGAACCGTCACTGTATGCCCTGAAACTCTGCCTTCAGATATTTGATTACTGTGCACTGACTATATTTGTGCTTGAGATAATCCTTAAGTGGATTGATGGGTTCTGGAAGTTTTGGAACAATGGTTGGAACATCTTTGACTTTCTTGTTACATTAATGGTGAGTACTCTGTCAATTAGCTAATCAATCAATCAATCAATCAGTCAATCAATCAATCAATCAATCAACCAATCGATCAATCAGTCAGTCAATCATTCATTCAATCAATCAATCAACATTAATAGTAATGGTTAGTACTCAGTCAGCCAATCAGTCATTCAGTCAATCTGTCAATCAACAAACCAATCAATCAATCAATCTGTCAAAATCAATTAATAATCAGTATATCCCACCATATAAACATTTTTTTTCTTTTTTTTTTCTTGAATCAATGATTCCTCTCCTCATCCCTTTGTAAGTTTATTTTTTGGATGATTTTAACCAGACTAAAGTATGTTCTGATATTACTTTCTTTTCAGTCATTTGTGCCTGAGTTTATACAGCTTTTGTCGGGTAAAAACACAGCAGAACTTGCTGTTATTGCTGAAAACCTTCGAGTGTTCCGAATCTTAAGATCACTCAAGATGGTAAGTTATCTGCTAGTGTTCTGAAGCTGAGTCAATAATTCAGTTAACGTAATTCCCTTGAACTTGAAAAGGATGTACTATCCGGATTTTTTCAAACTGGGTGCAAAACATTGAAAAAATACAATGAAAGATGGGGTCACTGTACTTAATCTTGGGAGGCTTGCGCATTATCCTAAGTGTGTTTTACGGTGGGGAAAGAATTGAAGAGCTTGCAATGATGTTTGTTTAATTTTCATTTTTACCCCAGAAACCCTCACGGCTTAGCCATTTGCTCGCACGTTCTCTTGTGGCTTGCTTTGCTAGCGAGAAATGGAAACTTGCTTGAAGGCTAGAAAAAGGGGACTCGTTATCATCCTATTTAAAACCTTTTAGACAACAAAAGTGGCCTTTATTTCTTTATTACCTCTCCTCAGGCGACCAGCAAAAATCACTGCCACCTTTGATGTTGCAATGTTATGCGCGGTTAGGCAACGTGCTGTGGAAAACAAGGGAATAACCCAATTAAGTAATCAATTTTTACAGCTTAATATATTAATTTTAACAGTTAGTAATATCAATATTACAGGTCTCAAGATTTGCACAGTTAAGAATCATTGTTTTAACAATATTAAAAGCATTCAAGGTAATAAAAATCAATGTTAAATAAACATTGTTCATGTAACTTTCATTTCCACAAACCTTGAACCTTTTTTGCCTAAAGTGTCAGCATCATAAGCCCAGAGGGTTATCTTATTTGCAATATGTGCACTAAAAGTAATGCTGTAAAACGCTTGATTTGGATTCAAATCTCAAAATATGACACCGGGCCCCAATAAGTGTTGACAAGTTTGAAAAATGCCCCCCCCCCCGCCTCTCCAGCCCCCAGTAAAGCATAGAGTTAGTGAGTGGGGAATTATGACATAACAGTTTTTTGTTGACTTTTTTACCACAAGCGGAAAGGTAAACAATAAAAGGAAATTTACCTTATTTTAAATTCCAGTCAATGGCGTTTATTCTGATTTTGCTGATGACATTCATGTATATTTTTGCTGTGGCTGGGACTGTCATGTTTGCTTCCTACTCAAAGTCTGAGAGGACTGACCTCAAGTACAAACAGAGCTTCAGGTTTGATATTCAAACAGATCATTAAACTCTTTTTTTCATTTGCTTGATATTCTTCATTTTATTACATTTAGCGAAATTAACATTTTCTTTGTCTACAAAAAGAGCAAATCATTAATATTTTACATCCTAGGAAACTTTGAAGTTAGAAAGAAAACAAAATCTGTTATGGAAAGATTTATTCATCATATTTTGCAGTTCAATCAAAGCATGATCTGTGATAACCAAAGCACAAAAAAAATTTATTATGTAGTATAAAGTTTTCTCTTTTTTATGAATATTGTTCTACTAATTTGGTAGTGGTATTTACATGCTGTTCTGCCAGCATTGAGGTGTTATAACACATATTGGTAATAGTCAGTATTTGTGAGTCATTGCTTTATTATATTGCAGCACTCTTGGAAATGCTCTTGTTACTCTGTTTCAACTCTTTACTTTGGATCATTGGTATGATATCCTTAGAGATCTTATCAAGGTGGTTGATTCTATCACTGTAAAGATCTACATCATCCTGTGGATCTGTATTGGGGCTTTCATTTTTAGAAACATCTTTGCTGGTATTATGGGTGAGTGTATTTTATATAAATAGAGATTTTTCTTGACAAAAGATTTCAGACTGAGTCCTTTTTAGTCACTCACTGGCCAAAACAGATAGTAAGCAATAAAGAATGCATGGGTCTTAAGTCTGAAGCCTTTTTTTATAGTAATGAATTTTCAGAGCATCCGCAATGACTTCAACCAGCAAGTCAAACAACAGACAGAAGCACTGGAAGCTGAGCAGATGAGGGTTCATTTGGCAGAAGAGCTGGAACGTCAGGACAGATTGCATTCTAGAACAAGGTAACAGGTCCTTTTTTAAGACCTGCTCCAGCTGGTTTGAGAACCCCTTTGCTGTCAATGCATAGAACATATGTGAGCTTAGCAAAATAAGCCACAAATAAGAATCAGATTTTATAGTCTGAAAATGTTTTTTGTAAGCTTGAACTTGTTTCAAACTGATAGTTGTTTTGTTCCAACAGACGGACAAGCAGCGTAGGTGTTCAACTGTTCCAGGAACGTGGAGGAAGTAAACAGGCAGGCACTATGATGGCTTTGATGGAGGATGACGAAGAAGACAATTCAGATGATCAGGAAAAGAGTGAGGACCAAAACAAATCAGTACCACCAAAAGGAGGAAAAGACAAGCCAACAGCAGAAACAGAAGACAAATCATCAGCTGACATTAAGGACACAGCTGATCCTTTGGCTGCTTTGGGAGATAAACTTGCCAAACTCAGGTACAAATAAATCAATGGTATGTGAAACAAACTTTCAGACAAAATATTAACTGGTGAAGAAAAGAAGCAAATTGGAAGACTTTTCTATCCACCAATAACATAATTCTGTAATGTACCTTTAGCGATAAGACAAAGATGACAAACAGGAACAGGGGTAGCAGTCTCTGCTCTACTTAAGTTAATTGTCTATAGTAAAACCTTTTTTAGTGAAGTTGCTGGCAAAGCTTATATGTCTCTTAACTTGAAATGAATTTTCACATGTTACCAAAACCTTTAGGGAAACAAGACGCCAGAGTACAACACAAAATAGAGGCAATGATCAACAGTCCAAACAGGACAGTCAAGAGGAGTACACTAATGACAAAGCAAAAGAAATGACAAATGGTTTGTTAGCAACACATTTCATCCTCTCCTTTTCCTACTGTAACAGTACTTCTTACTTAGACAACTATAATGTTTAGGTGGTGCAAATTACATGCAAACCTGCATTTTCATCATGTCTGATGAAAAAAGATCTTTGTTTTTTAATAACAAAAATTATTATAATTTTTTATATGTTTATGGTACTCTTACAGAGTGGATCACAACAGTTCAGGCAAATCTGGTTCACCTGAAAAATCACCCTGTGGAAACATTGTGGCCAAGAGACACATTATTTAGGTAAAAAAAGTAGAAGAAAAAGAAAAACAAATATTGAGAATTTGACACCATGCATGCGAACAGTAAAGTATGTTGAAATCAACTAGGAAATAAGGCTGTGGTCTAGACGAACCCCAGTAGCCTACCTTGTGCACATAATAATAATAATTATTGATAATAATTGTTATTGAAAAATTACTTCTTTGAACATTGTCATTGTTATTGTTATTATCAAAACTATCAACATTAATTTTGCAGGGCAAAACATTTTATAATTTGGCAAATGCAAGACTTGTTATTTTGTACATTCCTAAATTGAGTAATCAGTTATTTAGAAGAACTTTTGATCAGTTAACTCAAAGCCTTTATCACGCATGATCTGGAAAAACAATGTGGTAAAAATTTTGTGATTATTTCTATTTATTGTCAGATACTTTCAGCTGATGGAAGCATGGCAAGAAAATTTTGCTGAAAGGCAGCAACTGCTACGCTTAGCTGGTAAGTCATCATTCAAAATTTCATCACATGAAAAATAATATTCTATATTAATTTTTTACACATTAACTTATCATGTGAATTCTCATGGCTTCTGAAACTTATGCATAATTCCAATGAACTTTCTTTTATTTATAAACCAATCAAACCTAATCTCAGAAATTGTCAAGCTGAAAGCTAATGTACATATTGTCCAGATATTTAAGTCAGTTAGTGGCTTATCAATCCATTGTAAATAAATCTAGTTAGCTTAATTTGTTGTTTTTTTTCCTTTCCACAGCCCAAGCACTACTGAGACTTCATGATACCTAAGCATATTATTGTACAAAAAGCTATGTATGGTGCTGGATGACATGTTTAAAGGCATGTTATAATAATGATTTGTTTATTGTTATCAGAACAGATTTAAGGTTATTTCCCCCTTAGCTTTTTCATGAGGGATAAACATATGTTACAGGTTAAAATTAAATTCAGGTCAAAAGTTTTTACAGCCCAATTCATTGTATAGAGCTGCACGTTTTGTAAACTTCAAAGGAATTTTTGGGTTTTTCTGTCCCATCCATCATTTGAGAGGCGGCAGGGTAAGGTGTGTTTCCTAGGAGGTCTGCTAAAATGATTGACGGAACAGAAAAAACAAAAATTCTTTCAAAGTTTGTGAAACGTGCAGCATGATACAACAAATTTGGCTGTAACCTAGGTTAATTTGCAATTTCCTTTGTCTTCTAGCTCTGTAATATTCAATGATTTAGGGCTAGGAGACAAAGGAAATTGAGAATTAAGCTAGGTTAAAAAATTTAACCTGAATTTAATTTTGATCTGTAACTTATACATTCAGGTTTATTATCATTTCCTTCTTTGTTGCAAATGCATGTTTTCAAATAGTTTTGTGGACAATATTATTTTAATTGCTTTAAATAAAAGTTTCATTAAAATGAGTTACACTATGAAGTTACACTTAGACAAAATAAACTGATCACATTTGAGAAACAATGATAATGTTTATTGATTTATGCTTAAAGCATTTGTATTATTAATGTTGACAATAATAATAAAAGAATCAGTAATGAGTTGTATTTTAGCGATTCTTCTTTGTCTTAACTGACACTTGTGGCGTAGGGTTAGTTGTTGGAGCATGAACACTAGCAGCGATCTTGTTAATGTAATAAATGGCAACCATAGAGAAGAGGAAACTGTCAAGAAAAAAGAACACAGAAGGGTGAATTGCGGAACAAATAAGTAAAGCTTTTCCGGCCATACTCCCATTAGCTATAAACCACAACCTTGGATGACATATTCCAATATGTCTAAGTTCCTTTTCAGGGGTTATTCAATTTATATGATATCAAATTATAACTTTCACCAAGGTACGGGCCATGCATTTATTGAGTGGCGGAAGGGCTAAACAAGAAAATCTTTGGCTGCACGTCAGTAGCATACTGAGTGACAGTGAGGTCATAGTGCCATGTCTGAGGGTTCAATTTATTAATACTTTCCTGTCCAGCCCAGCCTAAAGTCATTCAAAAAGCATTTTATTTTAATTGACCACCTTACTTTTTTTACTACCTTCAAATGAAAAGTTTTTCTTGGAAGGGAAAACTTTGGATTTTTACTTGCATGCAAAGAACAGTGGGACAGAACAGCTTATGACCAACACTCAGCGGAATAAAGCTATTCATTGTAATACCATCTATTAGAAGTTACATCTAGGTTTTAGGCAATCGGGCCCTACTCTATTTATTTTTTCCTTGCCACTGTATGTTATCCAAAATTTTCCTAATTCAAATAAACAACACAACTCACTTACCAAGTTGTGACACAAACTCTGTGCACTAGACCTGAAGCAAACATGGCTATTACCAGACACAGGATAACTGAAAGAAAAAAAACTTGGTATTTCATTCAAACTTACATGCTTTAATTTACCTTGAAAAAATCATTCCCTAAACAGACTTTGAATCAAGATAACAGTGACATGATTTACCACATAATTTAACTGAAAGTCTTTGAGGTAGAGTACATCAGCGAAACCATGGTAAATCTGGACTTTAACAAGTCTGGAAGTCAGTGAACTGCTTTCAATTACTGATATATTCTAAAGGCACAGTTAGATCCATTGACTTGATCATTCTGTAAATTAAAGCCTCAAGTTGGTGCCTTTGTTCAAAGGAATGCTGAAAAAGTCTTTTGTATTTTGATCACCTGAAGCCAGAAAAAGTTCAATAAGTAGTTTTTGCATCTTTAAGACACAAATATGTTTAACATACTTACCTTCTGGAAACAACTTTGTTTGGAAGTTTCGACCAAACATATGAGTTTCTAAATTTCCTACAGCCTAATGAATGTGTCATCCAAGTCAAGGAGAAAATGATTTATTTAGTTGCTGTCAATAAAAAATTGAAATAAAACCATAGACAAAGAGCAAAACCTAAAAAAAAAGTGAGTGGGAAGTATAAAATATAAAAATATTTGCCTTTTTTATCCCTTCCCTCCCTTCCACCCCAATCCATTCCAAAATGTATATAGTACATGTTTTTGTTCAATTTTATCTCTGGTTTAGATAATTATCCTATTCCTTTGGTTTTTAGACCACAACATACACATAACTACAAATCATCATATGATGCAACGCAGTCTTTGAGACAAATGTCAAAACAGCCAACAACTCTATGATGCCGGCCATCCTTAGAATTCCCCCCCCCCCCAAAAAAAAAAAAATGGTATGGGGTGGAAGGGTCAGATTATAAGTGGAAGACTGTGTGCAATTTCATTCACAATACACCACTGCAATAATAATAAAAAAATTATTACTATTGTATAATAATAATAATAATAATAATAATAATAATAATTATCAAACTACAGTCGCCTCTCGATAACTTGAACCCTCGCTAACTAGAACCTCGCGCTAACTCGAACCAAAATCAATTTTCCCTGGATTTCCGTCATACATTCACTGTAATTTTACCCCTGGTAACTCAAACCCTCGATAACTCGAATTCCCACTAACTTGAACCAATTTTCGTTTCCCCTCAGGTCATTTTCTATATAATTTTACCCTCAATAACTTGAACCATGTTTTGAGCCCTTAAAAAGCTGGGAAAAAAGCCGTCTACTGGCGTCCGAAACATTGAGTTTTGGATTTCCTATTGATGTGTTGTAGAAGTATAGTTTACTAGTGGAGGCTGATGTTGATTGTCACAGGCTAATGTGAAGCAGCTTTTCTTCTCAAAACAGTAAAATGCATGCTCTGTTTAGGCTATGGTTTGTTACATTACATTCTGATTTATAATACAGAAGTATCTTTTAATTTTCACTTGACATTTCTACAATTAGATGTGACTAAGATGTTCACTGTGCAGTAAAAACTGTTTTTTACCCTACTCTTTGCTATTTTCTTTGAACTCCCGATAACTCTAACTCCCGATTACTCGAACCTTTTTTCGATTTCCCTTGAAGGTTCGAGTTATCCAGAGTCGACTGTAGTTATGAAATTGTGAATTTTTTAAATATGGACAATTATGGCATGGGTGGATGGGGGCGGGGGGGGGGAGCATATGATAGCGGAGAGATGTTTCTTAAATTATATACATAAAGGACAACGAATTCTAAAAGAGGGTAAGAACAAAATTGAACCACAACATATATTGCCTAGTTTAATTTTTATTTTCCTTTATTGTAAACTCATTATCATACATTTCCATACCCAAAAACAAAGGAAAATAAAAATTAAACTGAGAAAAAATTGAACCACAACATATACACACGTGAGAGAAGAGCAAACGTCTTTGTTCTGCCTTACAGCCTCAATCAGTCAATGGCCAGAAAAGAACCAAGAGAAAAAAAAATATTGCGACCTGTACAGGCTGATATAAATCACATAGCCTAAAATTAACACAAATTTAGCGTAAAGGATACAGTCAGAAGGAAAACAAATAGTTGCGATCCAATTAATCCTCCCAAAATGGTCATCCACTCACTGGATGCCAAGTTAGTCTTGAACATTTGCATTCCAGCGAAAGTAAGGACGGTCAGAGTGGACGCAAACAGAAACGAGGTAAACGATGGAAGAGCTACGATTCAAACATAACATTTTAGCTCAAGATCATACCAAGATTTAACAAAAACATCACTAATATCCCTTACCCATGATAACAGGAAACCAGTGAGAAAACCAAGCTCTATTACGAAGGAGAGGAAAGAGGACAACTCAGCTGTTAGCCCCAGTACTTTGCAGGCAAAAGTTACCACATTCCCGGATGATCAATAAATGGCGGATGATTTGCGAGTGATCTGGTCTTTTTATGATTTCAGTGGTTATATTGTACCAGTGTGAGGGTGTAGTTCATATTTAAGATGTCAGAGCCGTTGCAGTTTAAACCAAGGAGAATACCCAACCAGAATTTAGTTTGGAGGCTGCGGCAGAGAGAAACTCACTTTCCAAAACCTGGTACTCATTGGCACCGAGCAAGAGCGTTTACCCAGAACATCTTTCCTAATTACACCGTAGTTAATGTAGAAACACCTCCTTGTTATTTGCGGAAATTCTCGCCAGATGGTCGTTATTTTGTGGCTTTTTCGCTGGATCAAAGCTCTGTTGAAGTGTACGAGTTTCAAGGTCCCAGCGCCGCAGAAACTTTGTTGGCCAGTGAACCCTCAGATAATGTGATTAGAAGCAAAATGTTCTCAAGTTTCTTCCGTCTCAGTTCTGTAGTAACTGTTGCCCAGAATGGAGAACATTTGAACAGAGAGTGTAGTTTATTTACTGATGATAGTCGTTACGTCATTGTTGGATCGGCGTCGTATGTTCCCGAGGAACCTCACCCCTTCTTCTTTGATATTTACAGCAACAACGAATCTGTCTCACCTAACCCAAGATCACCTCTGGAGGACTACACTATCCACATTGTTGATATGAAAACTGGAATGCTGTCTGATTCCAGAGTCTTTAAATGTGACAAAATATTCTTGTCCCACAACCAGGGGCTATACCTCTACAGGGATCTGCTTGCAATCCTGTCAGTACAGCAGCAGGCTATACACATTTTTCAGGTGACCTCTGATGGAAGGTTCATCGATGTGCGCTCCATTGGTCGATTTTGTTATGAGGATGATGAATATGTACTTACTAGTACTGGATCAAACGTTGATGCTAATGGCCAACCAATGCGACCTTACATGGAGACATGTCTAAATGGGCTTAAGCACCGTATACTAGCACACTTGTGGAGGTGTGCATACAATGAAGGAACTGCTTTAGCTATGGGTAGATTTTACCAGCATGTAGAGTTGTTTAGATCTTTGCGTATGTGGAAAATGCAGCTCTTTGACAGCAAAATTCTGCTGATTAAGTATGCAAGTGAGGATGTTGTGACACTGAGAGTGCCTGATCCAAACTCCCAGCCATCATTCTTCATTGTATATGATATGGAGTCAACAAAGGTCTTAGCTGTATTTGAAAACACATCAGAGAAACTGCTAGAACTTTTTGAACAGTTCTGTGACTCATTTAGAAATGCAATGTTGCATTCTCCAGCACAGTTCACATGTTCAGCTTCAAGTAACATTTTTGCACGGCAAATTCAAAGGCGTTTTAAACATACTATTGTTAATGCCAAATATGGGGGTTATACTGAAGCTGTTAAACGGCTTCTTGCACAGCTGCCAATCAGTTCACAGTCTTACAGCAGCAGTCCATACTTGGACTTGTCACTGTTCAAATATGACGACAAGTGGGTATCTGTGATGGAGAGGCCAAAGGCTTGTGGCGATCATCCAATAAGGTAAATTTTTGTTGATTGCAGAGTAAGATGAATATGAAAACAATTAGCTTGCCCTTTGGGCAAGCTGCTACTCTAGTTTACTAGCCCAGAGCTCTGAGGAGCTAGCCTAAAAGTTAATTGATTATTGAAAATAATCAAATTTAATTATTATGCAAAATAACACAGTAATGCACTGAACACAGAAAAGCTAATCTTTGTTGAATTTAGAGGAATATTGCTTCCTGAATGTTTTTAATGATAATAATATAATGATAAAAAACCGCTACATTTTTACTGACCATGCTTTACTCAAAATGCAGGCTTGTCTTGACACTAAAATATGGGAGAGTTAAGTCCTTTTCCCTCCCTGGTTAATTTCCCTCACCAGTCCTGGCACAAGTCACTGTGAAAAATAAGAGTGGATTCATTTGCATCATATGTGTATGGCTGTTGCATTCGCCCAATGGAATTTATTCTTTTTAAGCTTAAAATCAATAAAAAATTCCAACAGGCAAATGTGACAGCTATACACACATGTTGCAAATGAATCCACCCTAAATGGAATATTACTTAGCTTTTGAAGAACAATATCGCAAATAACTCAGTAGCAAATGGAACATTGTTGCAGGGTAATATTTCATTAGTCTCACTTGCATAAGCAGCAAACTCGTAATCTGTTGCTTTGCGCTACGATTCTTCTCTTTTTTCGACCACTGTAGTGTTCACTTGTTCCAAAGTAATCAATGCCCAGTAGAATTCATGGACTGACCTGTTCTGGAAAAGCTCTACAAGACATGCGTGGCTTCGGACACGCAACGATTCTTATTCCCAGTTTCCACTTGATCACATTTTGAAGTCCACGGTCATAATCTTTACTGTGTATTAAATAGGGTTGTTTTTAACTGGGTCATCCACATGTCAGTTCTTTGTAGTTTAATGGGTATTGTGGACAGGTGCGATCACCAAATGACATATTATTAAAGGTTGAAAAGATACTGAAAAACACCAACACCACAAAACAAAAGCACAAAGTTTTGGGAACACGAAGAGACATCCCACTATTTTGGAATACCATAGTTCAATTTTGTTACCTTTATAACTTATGGATCAGTCTATTCTCTTGTACTTACTTCTTAAAAACAATGCTAAATTTGTATGTTTTTTTTCCTTACAGGTTCTATTCCAGAGATTCAGGGCTTCTTAAGTTCAAAATCCATGCAGGATTTCTGGGTCGCCCCATCCCACCAACAGGGAAGAGACTTGTGGCTTTCACATTTCATCCACTCTACCCTTTTGCTATCTCAGTGCAGAAAACCAATGCAGAATATGTTGTCAACTTCCACATTAGACATCTCACAAGTGGAGTAGAACATTCTTGACTGCAGAAACAGCATTGAAAAATGAAAAGTAACATCTTCAAATGTTCCCTTTTGATTCTTTCAAGTCTATCAAGGATAAACTGTGGTTACTGGTAGTTGTGCACATTAAAAATTAAACTGGCTTATCATTCAAGGTATTCTTCACCTACAACAAAGTGTAGTGAAAAACGTATCATCAATAAAGTGAATGAATTTTTTTGTTCTGTAGACAGTAGTTGTCTTTTTTGTAGGGGGTCAAGTTAAATTACTACTGATAGCTCTACGAGGGTGGACTAGTCAAGAAATTTACAATCTTTGAGGCACCGTTGTTACTATGCTGCAAAAACAGCAGCTGCTCAATGCTTCAGAAGCTGTATTTGCACGTTAATGTGCTGCAATTTTTGGGAGAATGTATAACTATGTTTTCATGTAACTATATGCATATGTTTACTGACCAAGCTTGTTTTGTCAAGATGGCTTGATATTGGCACCAAGTTTCTTTTTCTCAATTTGCACATTGTTGGGGGGATCAATTTAGGTTTCTAGGAAACTGCCCACGTACCCCTCGCCTAACCCAACATTTTCCCCCAAGTAAGACACAAATGTTAATGTTGAGTTAGCCAGCGGTAGGTGGGCAGTTTTCCAGAAACCTCAATTAATTTTTTTTTTTCCATTTGCATCTTTATGGACCAAGTCGATAAGCCAATAAAGTTACAAAAAAAGAGCGAGACAAATATGCTTATTAATTTTGGTCAAGATGGCTGGATGGTCAATACAGGTGAGAGATTTATCGTGCGGTCTAAACAAAGTCGGTTCTTGTGGGACAAAACAGGAAATCTTGCACAGGTAAGATAGGCCTATCTTGCTCACTTGGGTAACCAGTTGAAACACAGCATTTGCTTCTTCAACTTGCCCGCTCATGGATAAAATGACTGCCTCCTCCACAGGCTTTCCCAAGGCTCAGTGGGGAGCAACTGAGAAACAAAAAGCGAGAGCTGGAGTGGCCTGTTCCAGGCTCCAAGATGGTCAGGTTTGCTGAATTGAGAAAGTGCAAACACAAAAATAAAATGGGAGGAAACTTTTTTCTCCTTTTCCCCCGCCCCGCCAACTATTCACGTGCCTTTTTCTTTTGTGTCTTCCCCACTAATTGAGAGCTTGGAACAGGCAAGAGCTGAAGACAAGCGAAAAGTGCCAGAGGGGGAAACTCAAATATCCCCCAAAAAGTGATTGTGAGCGACTGGCAACGAGGCAGGATAAAATGACATAAACCACTTTTAGTGCAAGCCAATGCAGAGCTTCTACTGTTGCACAAGCCTCTCAAAACACAGTGGCTTGAGTATCTGAATGGTTCTGGAAGGTCATAGTTCACCTCCAACTGGTGGTGCCCTGAAGATTTTCGCCACTTAACATATTCACTCTTACGTTAAAAAAACTGAAACAAAGAGAAGCAGAGTAAAATATTGATGCAAGACTCTGCTTTTGCAAAATGAAGTTTTGATAACAGGGATTTTTTAGGGTATTGTAATCACGTAAAGCATAACAAACATAAACTGCAGAGTGACTGTGACACCTGAGGAGCTGCAGATTAGGGGACAAGAAACACCACACAATTCCAGCGTTTTTTGTAGTATGTCCTTGTGGGCTAGTTTCTAATGAATAGTTTGTAAAATCAGGGTACAACTGCATACTTTGCAATGATCTTCATCTTTAATTGCTGTTTGAAAATTTATACAGAACTCATTTGCTCACGGACTCCCGATGACTTGAGGAAGCACGCTTCTTCTTCAGCATTTCATGGCGTTTTTCCTTTGCCTCCTTAGCTCTCTTGGCCAGCAGCCTTGTGTACTCAGCATACTCCTGCTTAGCTTTCTGTGCTCTCATCTTCTTGAGGGCCAGGATCTTGCGCTTACGCTGCAGCACAATAGGGGTGACCAAGCGCTGGATCTTGGGGGCTTTCGTCTTGGTCTTCTTGCCTTCCTTCTCTGGCAGTGTCCTCCTGATAACATACTGACGCACATCATCTTCCTTGGATAGATTGAACATCTTCCTAATCTTGCCTACTCTCTTAGGTCCAAGGTGGCGTGGAACAGTGGTGTCAGTCAATCCAGGAATATCACCTTCACCTTTCTTGACAATAACCAGATTGAGCACACTAAGCTGAGAATCCACAATGCAGCCACGAACAGACTTGCGTTTGCGTTCACCAGTTCTACGTGGTCTGTAGCAGGAATGACCCTTTGAAAGCAGAAGGCGGACACGACCATTTGTCATGACTCCCTGCTTCATTGGAAATCCCTGCTTGTCATTTCCTCCAGAGATTCTCACCACATATCCCTATCAAAGACACAAGAATACTCACTCAGACTTATCAATAAGCTTAAAAAAAGGGGTGGCATTTAACCTTTTACTGATAACAACCTACTTGTTACACAAACTTTCAATTTCCTGGTCATTTTCAATAGTCACATACATGAATTTAATACACAACCAGATAAGCAAGCACTGTCTTAAAAAATGCTCCTGTTAGCGTCACTGTTATGTGAAAGATGCAATCTGATTCAAACAAGGGTTGATCTTCCACAGATTTGGAAAAACCGTGAACACTTGAAATATCTCAGGAATGTTTATTGTGTTATGACCAATCGCGGCAAAGATCAGGACATGCGCACTGGCCACAAAACCACAAACTAATTAATATTCTTGCTTGCAGTTTAGTTTTCTCATGCCTGATTGGCTTTTCTCTTGCAAGACAATAACATTCCAGAAATATTTCTGATGTTTACAGTTTTCCCTGTTTGACTGTAAACATTCAAGGACCTTTGTGATGACTTTTGAAACATGTGAAGTAATATTTTTCACTATGAGCCCTGACTCGACCATTAAAAACGACTGTACAATTAAAAACAATGAAAACCACCCCAAAAGGGTTTGTAGTCCACTGACCTTCCATTCCTCACCAAGGCATTCAGCACTGCACTCAGCAGAAATACGCTTCTCATAAAAATTACGGCTGCAATCACAAAACAAAAGAAACTCAATAAGGATTTCCAGGTGCATATATTGTGTTTACATCATTCTATCTCTTACTTGATTTAACTACATGTATGTTTAAGCCTATGCTGGTGGGAAAAGAGAAGAGATTGGTTGGTTAATTCTAGACATGACTGTAATGAATGGATGGGGGAGAGGCCCATGGTCAACCAACTTTTTAGGAAAATTTGGTTAAAAGAGACTTTATTTGTGGGGGAGGATACAGTATTCATGAAGCCCCAAGCAGGAATAGGCCCCTGGTCTGTTACATTTGCGTACACCACCAGCACTACTAACACCTTTGTGCCCTTTAGTTTCAAATTAGTTCCTGTGAGCTTACTAGATATTTTGCCCAGTTGGGCATGTGTTGCGCACCTGTGCTGAATATACAAGGCCCACTTTTACAAATAATGATTATTTAAATTATGTAAAAAATACAGATATTGAGTAAACTGCACAGAAACCCGCCATACCGTGAACTGTTTTACTGTACCACTAAAAGGCACTGATACAGATCAAGTCATTTTCAGAGCATTTTTCCTGCCTGTTCTTACCAACAAGTTTAGCCTGCGAAAACATCTCTTTCTCCTTTCTCTTCGCTACTGGGGATGTTTCGCGTGGAGAAACGTCTGCGACTGAGCGACAGAAATTCCATACGGATGACGTAAAATCTGTTCGAAGCCCGGTCAGAAGTGCTGATTGGTCGACGGAGTAGTTACATTGTTTTAGCTATTGTTTGAAAATGACAGACAAAAGACAAAAGGCCACAAAGGTCAAATGTAAACGCGAAGAATCTCTAACAAAACAGTCAATACTTGTAGAATATAGTCTTCTCTAGAAGAAGCATTTGAGTTTTGCTGGAGCTCATTGGCACATGAACACAAAACTTCACCAAAATCGACCAGAAGACAAAAATATATTTGGAACCCCATGACTACTGGATTTATTTGTAAACATTGATTTGCGTCATCAGTATGGAATTTCTGTCCCTTAGTCGCAGACATTCCTCTATGTGAAACGTCCCCAGCGGCGAAGAGCGAGGAGAAACGGAAGTTTTCGCAGGCTACAACAACTTGTACTCATGGTAACCCAATAAGGATAGCACTTACATTTTTCGTTCATCATCTACTTCAATAAGCTTTTGGCACCCACTGGCTGGGTAGGAGATATTGAGCTGCAACAAGAAATAACTACCTGAGTGGAAATCTTATAAATCATCCATCAGCCTTCTACAGAATAACAACCTATGATCAATGTGGGACACCTCAATCCCTAATATTACAGTAAAATATTTTTGAGGCACGCTTTAACAATCTTACAAAGTTTCCTCTGCCCTTCAAAATCAAATAAATGTACTTTTCAAGATATAGTTACAAAAGGAAGGAATGCCCTAAAATAATCTAAAATAACCTGAAGAGAACTACAAGAGTACCTAAAATGACCTGAAATGAGCTATAACAGTATCTAAAATGACCTAAAATTAGCTGCAGCATTATCTTAAGTAAATAACCTACAATTAACTGAAACAGACGAAATGGTAGAAATATAATTTCACTGACCTTAGACGTGGTTTTGAAATAGCCTGCATGGCAGGTGCTGGTCATTTTTTTAACAGGCCATGCGAGGGGAACATGGGAACGGGAGAGAAGGCCCCTGCAGTGAAGGGTCTACTTTTCCTTTTTCTATTGGGGACACAAATGGAAAACAATGGTCTCTGCAGCAGGAGCCCCCTCTTCTTTTCTCCCCTCACGTGCATCCTTAAGATTTCTTCCTTCACCGTAAAAATAAAAACTTTCGCCTGCTATGAAGGCTAGTTTTGAAATGACTGTATAGACTTATTGTTAGTTTTTCCGTTAAAACATGTTTGTAACATGTTTCCTGAATAATGCAACAAAGTTATGTTGGCACACAACACAGCGGGATTAGCATGTCACATAAGCCCTCTGGTCAGCCTGCATGGAGTTGACAGCGCAAAGAACACCCAGTTTGCCAAACAACACGGTTGTCATTAGAGTTGACAGTGCACTTGTTCTGCACCAATCAAAACTGCCTTGCCGGGCAAATTCACAATTTGTGGGCTGCAAACTCTGTACCAAACATACTAACCTAAGATCAAGCTCAATTTTAGCAGCTTACATATACAAACGTCGAACTTTACATGTGCCGAACCTAATAATTAGGTTCGGCACATGTAAAGTTCGACATTTGAACTGGGCCTTAGAGACTAATCCCAGGTTACAGTCGAACCTGAGAAAGCAAACTTGCTTGGCAAGCTCCGCACCAGTCACAACAGTACATGGTTTGCCTGTCTGGCACCATCAGCTCTACTCCAATCAAAACTGTGTTGCTGGGTGAACTGATTTTTCCATGCAGCACCGTGGAGAAAAATTATTGATCTGAATTGTTTAGAAAACATTTAACGGTAAAACTAAGGAGTGTGTAAGACAACTGTCCACAATTAGCACGAAGTTAAGTACATTCAATCTTTTTGAAAACACATGCGAGGTCAGTGAAATTATTTCTACCATTTTGTCTGCCATAGGTAATTTTAGGTTATTTGAGACATTTATATTTATTGTAGATATCGCTGTAGCTCATCTTTGGTCATTCCTTCTTACAGTAACTACGATTCTTAGAAATTATTGTCCACATGCACCAACCCTAGTCTTTTACTGAACGTGTAAAACCAATAAATCAAATTAAAGCACTCTTTAAAAGCCTTCAATCTCTTTCTAAAGTTTAAAATTTGAAATTATTATTTCAAATGAAAAAGGACCTCATGAGAAAGTTAGCTGCTCAAAACACGAATGTAAAGATATTCAATCTAGTAAATCTGGAGTTACGGTGAGCCATCTAAGTATGAACACATCACAGATAGAAAGAGGGATAGCCACTCTTCTAGTTTCTGTATAACGTTTTGTTCAATGATGAAATAATTTTTACTTTTCTACCTTCATAGTTCGTCTTCTCTTCGGTGAGAAGAATATGAAGAAGCCACGGAAAGAGAATGAGCGAGTGCCCGCAGCGGCATTATGGGCTCTCAGCTGAGAGAGACTGGAACTACCTATGCGCGGTGATGTTTGAAAGCAAAGATGGCGGTCGAACTTTTGCGTTATTATTTTGAAGTTAATTACATGTTCTGAAGGTAAAATATGTTACATGAACTTCTCTTGGCATTATCCGGGGTATCTGGAGGAATATTCATTCATAAGAAATTTGCTGGACTTCAGGTGTGTGTCAACAGACAGTGCATTGCAAATTATATGTAACTATATTTTAGTAGACTTTTTAGGCTATTTTCAGGCTATATGAAGTACAAATTTGAAGACATCAAGACCTCATGCAACTTTTACATCGGAAAAATGAAAAATTATGGCATTTCTGTTTGTACCCATGCTATTGAAAACACGTCTAAGGTATAAGTCTTAGTGGCTGGGCACCCATCTAATAGCCACTCTCCCTCCATCGATGAAGTAATGTATCAGTCAAATCGAAGCTTCAACATGCCCCCCCCCGGGCAAACCCCCAGGCCTTTGACTTTTTTGAAAATTATTGTTCAAATTCCTCCCTACCCGGGAGAAAATGCCGTTCAAATGCCCCACACTAGGGTCCATTCAGGTGATCAAATGCCTCCACCCGGGGAACATTTCACCGGCACAAAAATGACAGAAAGACGGTGGAAACGCCATCAGTTGTCGAACAAAATCTTTATAAATATAACAAAAACTGAGAAACTCTGTTAGCCTATTTACTATGAACAAAAGTCTGATGCAAAGCAGCGGAAATCGCTGCTACAAGGTATTAAACTGAATGCTCAGCTTTTTTTCGTGATGCAACATACAAAGTGTTCTATAAAAAAAGATCCCACCTATTGAGATTACTACATCATGACCATTTCACTGACATGCATCATCACTCACCTTATTAATTAACATACTTGCAGTAGGTCAAAGTAGTTGACCTGAGCTTTTTATTTTATTTTATGTTGTTGTATTGAATCCCCGGTATAGGTATTGTATTTCATTGTAAACACAACAATAAAATACATTCATACATTCAAAGCCTGAATCCAGTGTTAAAAATTTCAAAATTTAAATACTTCAAATACGGCACAAAGCTTGTTTAAGCCCTTTCCTCGTAACCAACTGGCCACAAAGGCACAATCTTTTCCACGAAAATCCTCTTACACCTCGTCCCCCATGATAGCTCGCCACGCCAAAGATTTTACATGAAATCGAGGGTGCAGTTCAAATCCCCCACCCCTAAAGCATGGGGATCAAATTCCCCACCCCCTGGAAGACTCTGATAATCAAATTCCCTCCTCCCCGGAACGGCAAAGGTGTCAAATGCCCGGGGTATGCCCGGGGAGGGGCATGGTGAAGCTTCAATTTGACCGATACATAAATTGACTTTTATCTCCTAAGAACAAAAAATCAAAAGCAACGAGGCGGTCCCTTCCTGAGAAGTTGCTCATTTCCCACCCCCTCCTCAGAAAAGGGAATCTTTTCCCATATCCTTCTGATGTATTCCAGAGATTGAAGGTGCCAGTCCAGCAACCCCTCAGAATAACTCATGAAGCCCACCTCAGAAAATGTCATCTATAGGGGCAGGGGGAGGCTCTAGAATGAGGTTGGCCATGTTACCTTACTAGGATTGCCTAACATACAGTGCTGCGAAGGATAGTAGGGACCTTAAGCAACTATGACGATGACGATGACGGAAACTTAAAAAAATAATAGGTTTAATGATCAAAACAACAGCTCCGCATGTACTGTGCATCACACTTTTTAGTACATTTCTTTGATGTCCACTGCACGGCTACAAGGTGAAACCTCCTAATTTGATGTTTTATGGAGGACATGGAGATATGACAACTAATTTTCCTTTCTCTTTTTGAACTGGAGTAAAATCCTTAAGAATTCAACTCCAGGAAAAGTCGCTGCATTTAACATGTTGAGCAGGTCCAAATATATGTGATTAAGTTTGAAAGAAGGCAAAGTCTTTTTTTTGGCGATGTTTTTTAAAACTGCTGTCGTTGCCGTGGTTGCTTAAGGTCCCTAGTCGCATGAAGGCTGAACCTTTACCCTGTCCCTAATTAACCCAAACATCACCCATGAATCTTGTGTGTTTAAACTGTGGGACCTGCATTTGTCAGGTCCTAAACTCATACTTGGAAAGTGCTATTCACCAGATACATCAATAGTCAGTGGATAAGTATTAGGGAAATTTATCCACTTCATATGGATTTATTCAGTGGAGAGAGTTAACCTCTTCTTTTGATGGGCCAGGTGTCAAGTTGTGTTACCAAAAACAATGGGGCATTAACCCTTTCACCCCAGAAATGTATGTAACTGCCTGTTCAGATCCATGGTCCTTGTACTGCTTGTGAAGTCATTGGTTTAGATGGTCAAGGAAAACTTGGTCATTTGCCTTGTGCAGAGAGAAGAGATCTTTCAAACTGTACCATATTTAGTCGAGGAGGCCCATGAAAAAGGCAAAAAGAAAAAAACATGCAATGCTGACCCGAAAATCGCCATGAAAATCTTGTTCCGCTACCCACCTTCCTTTCCTTGCATCAAATCCTAAGATTCGAAAAACTTTCCCAAAAACATTTCCAGTTGAAATGTAGCCTACTAAATGCCCAGCCAAAAGGAACTAAAAAACAAGGCAAGAAAAATGAAAGAAGAGGAGAGGAGTAAAAGTGAAAATAAAAATTGAGACTTGAAAATTTTGCTTTTTGTGCTTGCTCGAATTTCAGAAGCTAATATATTTTGCATCTAGATCAGGAGGCCGCAAACTGTATGACCTGTAAATAGCTTTTTGGTAAGTTTTAACTCTTTATAACCAGACAATGACCAGAAAGCAGCTTGACTAGCATCTCAGCTTGCATTTTGTGGCAATATTCCCAGGGGTGAAAGGGTTATTAAGCTTAACTTGCAAAACTGAAAAGAACATTACTGAGGTATACTGATTTCAAGATGTCAAGATTAAGGAGGGTTTCTGTTTCAATTCATTACCAGTTTACAGCAATTTTTAATAATAAAAATCATTATTAACTAATATAAATTCACTACAAAGAAAGGTGAATGTATAGTACAGGGTTGTTAAAAGTAGCCAGCTACTGGCGAAAATCGTTGCCTACTTGGGTAGTATTGGCCAGCTACTCTGCTTAGCATTTCTTTACGGATGGCGTTTTTTAAATAAAATATCGCTGTACTAGCCATTTACTTTGACAACTCAGCCATCTACTTCAAAACTTTCTGAAAACCCTGACAGTACCAAGGGACTTTCAAGCCAGTGGCAAAGCTTTAGTTTCACTTTGTGAAATAAAATGAGAAAGGACATATTATAGCTGTATTTAGATGTATTGTTTCATTTTTAGGTTGCTGCTGATTTGCCCTTTATTCATGAGAGTGAGGTAGATCTTCTTAACAGAATCTGCAGACTCGGCTCGTACTTTCAAAAGTTTCAGACATTTTGTAAGAAGTTTACAGAGGTATCTCCTTTTATCAGGGAAGATTCAGGAGATGGTGAGCACATGTATTATTAAAACCTTTTTTTCCAAATTTGGTGCCAAATCTTCATTATAACTTATTTCTTTAGGTTTTTTTAAATTTCTTCTCTCTTCTGGTGTTGCCAGTCACTTTTTATCATACATTTCTTTAATTGCCTCTCTGATTTTTAACTTCCAAATCAATTTACAGATTTGTCTATCATTTCAAGCAGATGTAGGTGATCTTAGTACTAGTATTCACCAATAAACAAGTTGTGACTGAAAACATTTCTCGTCAGGAACCAATCTAGAGGAACCATTTGGTTTATATATTCAAGCCTTCTGTACTGGGTTGGATCAAGTACTTGACTCCTACAGGAAAGACCTGATTGATTTAGAGAAACAGGTACTTTAATTTAACTTATGTACAAGTCTGAGTTAAACATTCTAATAAGCATTTCACTGAGGTCACTGTGACTAATGTATTTTTTTAAAACTACACAGATTCTAAGAGATCCCAAACTTCCTCTGACCTACATTGAACACAGTTTAGAACAGGTTGGTTAAATTTTTGAAACTTAATAATTACATTTTGCAGAAGTGTGCGGAATAAGGCTGTGGGTGACTGAAATTTGAGCAGATTATATTTTAATGCTTAAAATGCAACCAGGCAAATAGACCAGTTTCAAGATCTTTAAATTCATACTTGACTCTGAGGTTAAGGGGAATGAAACAGAATTGCATTGAGATTAAGAGATGAATAATTCATTTGTTTTGTTTTATTCCTTTCATCCTCAATACCAAATATAAATTTTGATGATTTTGAAACTGCTTTTTTAGAGGAAAAACTGTCAATGTATCAAAAGTCACTTGGGACTTTATCACAGGCACCCCAGCCTTCAATAATGTACTTTATTATTCATTCAAAATATTCCCCAATTCTGATTGGCTAAAAGCACACGCACAATAATTCACCATAACCAGTTACTGATGACCAAATTTGGAAGAATTTTGTGTTTAATGAGGAAATGACGTCAAAAATGCAGCCCGCCACAGGTTAAGGCACTGTTACCGAGAAGACCTGGGGATGAGGTTGAGTTGTTTTGGTTGTGAAAAAAAAAAAGGTGGACTTTTCAACTCATTTCAAGAGTAAGAACTACAGCTGGAACTAGGCAAAATAATAGCTAAAAACATGGCAAAAACAGCAAGAAGAGAACTCGGGGGGCAACATCTGCTATTTGGAGAATATTTGCGGAGCTGGACAAACCTAAACATACACTATCGAAGATGAACTTAACATCGATGCAGGTAAGCATGTTTTAGCTATGTTTTAAACTAGGAATTATTTTGAATGAATAATAAAGCAATTAATGAATTTGGCTTTCCTAGGATATGAAGAAGTAAGCAGATCTCGGAGGGTGTTTAATCCACCTTGGCCTTTGGCCTCTGTGGATAACACCCTCCTCGACCTGCTTAATTCTTCATATTCTACTCAGCCTCATTCATTAATTGTTAATTATTCTCCCTCCATTTATTGGTCCTTTGAAATGACTCTAAAAGAATTGGAGCCCATTCAATTCACCCCTGGGTTTTAAATTTGCTTTTTAAAGAAAATGCATCAAATATCAAAGTTTTCTATACAAATGATGTGGTGATAGTTAACTGTATGATGTCACTTTTCTTTGTGCTTATTAAAAGTGATTTTATTGTTCTGTGATTTAGAACAGGGACATAAAACAGTGAATGTTGAGTTGCTGGCTCTATTGAGATGATCTCGTGGATTGATACTTTAAATAAAGTATTAAGTTAATTTTTGTATGTTTTAGTATCAAGTGTTGTTCCCTTCGCTGTGGTCAGTCATTGAGAAAGTCCAAGTTAGTAAGGTACACAAATCAATGTCCTTACATTTCTAAATTATGCTAAATAAATGCAAATAAATAAATTTATGCAGTCTTTGTACATTCTATAGTTATGGGCAGTTATAGAAATTAATTTACATAGAGGAATGTTAAAGTTTTGTTTATTGAAGTTTTTGTACCAGAGCTTTTTATTGGTCTGGGAGCCATAATTATTTCTAACCAGTAATTTGTATCTTTGTATCTTTTGGTGATTAGGCCTTAGGATGTCAAATTCTGGATGTTTTACAACAAAGCTGTGTCTGTGGGATCCCTGATGTAAGATATGCCTTAGAGAGGTACTGTTGAGGAGGACATTCTTTTGTGCTGTCTGCTTTATAAGATGAACACTAAAAGAGGCGTTTAGTTCCAATGAACTTTGCAACGACTTACGAGTTATTTTTAATACCAGTGAGCAAAGGCAAGTAAAAAAAGCGCCATTTTAATGTTAAAAAAAATTATGGAGAGAAATCCCTGTCTGAACCCATTCATTTGCCAGTAAGGGAAATAACGTGCTTGCATGTTTTATGTGGGAAGATGTCTAAGCCTTTACCTAGAGGAAAACAAAACTGTTAATGATCACCACCAACTACAATGTACTGCAATGATCTTATTTGAGTTTCAATTTATACCTTGGTGTTTGTTTAAATTCACTGTAGAATCCTGTTTGTGTGTCATGGTGTGATGTATCACCAACTTAGTGCATGGTTGCTACATGGTATTCTCATTGATAAACATGGTGAGTTCTTCATCAAAGAAGTAACTTTTGCTGATGATCAAACAGTTGATAAAACAGCTGAAGGAGCAGGGACTAGCAGCACTGACCTAGGGATACCTGGAATCACTGGAAGGCAGCTTACTGAAATATTGGTGAGAGCAGCAGCTAAGCTACACCCATTTGATAGTAGAACAGTCTGTCAGTTTGAGGGGGTGGGAAAATAATAATATTATGGGAGAAAGGAATACCCATACATTATGACCAAAGGAAATAGGATGTGTTCACCACACCTGGCATGGATGGGTTGCTAGAGTGTATTAGGTTTTGGAGGAGGGAGTCTAATGTGGCACAATGTCTTTGTCTTAGAGGTAATCATTAGGGTGTGCGTGAGGCATAGGTGACCAGATTATACACTAGGTCCAATGTACTGACCTTTATATGTACCACCTACCACAGAAGAGGGCAAAAAGGGGAGAATACCTCTATTAAATATGTTTCATTGTTAGGATTTTGCACTAGAAAAAATTAAAGCCAGGCATAGGTACATGTACCAAAGAAAAATGGGGTACAGCTGCACAGATGTCAGCTGGGTACAGCTTCAGAGCTGTGCATGTACATGTTCCTCCCACTCAGTCAGGTAAGGTTGATCTGTGGTGGTCTTTAGTGGGAGATGAAAGAATTGAGACAGTGTCATTATTCCTTAAATTACTGTGAGCAATATCTTTTGTTGTAGGAGGGTGAAGTGAAAAAGGATGCTCCGGCACAGTGGAAGTTTAGAATCAATGCAGAAATGCTGCCATCTTACATTCCAACCAGGGTTGCTGATAAGGTTTGTAACTTCTCAAGTTCCATCCTTTAAAACAGTGAATAGTTCAATGCTATATAATTCTATTGACCATCTGTTTTGTAGGTTTTATTTATAGGAGAATCAGTTGGGATGTTTAAAGGATCCAAGCAAACAAAAAATTCTCTTCAGAGAAGTAAGTAAGGTACTCCTGGAACTTCAATTTAACTTGTATGTTGGTAAATGCTAATGTCAAGGAATTTGACAAAATTTGTGTAGGTTCTGTTATCCAGGAGAAAGAAGAGGAATTCACCAAATCTTTATATGGCCTACAGCAGCAGCCTAAGTTCAATTTGATGTTGTTTGAGAATGAAATTGACAAGATCAGGTTATGTGTTGCTGAGGTATGTATTAAGTTATGCAACTTTTTCTTTTTTTAGATAATGTATAACTAATCAAGCAGTAAGGTCATGAGAATTAACATAATGATCAGCAAAGATGACTGTAGTGTTGGAAGAAATGCCAGAAAAGTCATTATTGCTGAATAATGGTAAGGGGCTTGAAAGGTTTAAAATTCAAACTGCTCATTTGAAATCGCTGTCATATTTGCTATCAAAATAATCATTATTGTGATCATCATTGTAATGATTGTCAATTAGGCTAAGGGAACACTAGACATTTTGCAAGGCCACCACTGGTTTTCCCGTAAAATGACTTCTGAGGAACAACTGCAAAAATTTGTTACTGATAACACGTTACAACCCTCATCAGGCTATTGCATCTCACTGGTCATGTGATAAGGGAAATTTCCTTCAACCTCTTAACTTCTTAGAAGCCATAGATATGTAATCTACTTGATCATTCCAAAAGTTGGCTGTAATGATAACACCTTGCACTGTATAGCCACGAACACTTTCTCAACTTCTTGTGCACCAGTTAATAGGCTCTTGTTGCATATTTTGGGTTAAAAATTAGGACTGAATGCACTTTACAAACAGTAGTCCAGTGAGAGTTCTCAGTGATAAATACTAGCTTTGTTGTCTCATCCACACATTTCACCCCTCAGATTCCAAATACGGTATATCACGATTGAAAACAATGTTAACCCCAATAGAGTACCTTGGGGGACTCCCCCATGAGTGTGTTTTCATGATGATAAGGTGTTGTCCACCGTCACAACCTTACAGTGGAGTAGTGCATGTTTGACATCCAATAAACTCAGTTCTTCCAATCTGAGAACCCTGTGGTCTATCAGTCAAACATTCGTATAAATCTGCACTCCTCCCTGCAAACACTGAACACTCCCTAGGTCTAAGACTGGTTTAAAAGTAACCACCATTGATACAAAATTAATCCACTTTGTTAATTCAAATTTCAGCATCTTTGGAAACTTGTTGTTGAAGATGTGAATTTATTGAAGCATCTAAAGGTATATGTGTCACATTACCTAGGCTGGAGTTATTATTATTGTTTCATTAAAATAACTGTTTTCATGTAGATATTTATTGTTACCTTCTTCTTAACTTTCTTTGCTAACCTCTGTTGATCAGATTTTGAAGGAGTTTTTCTTATTGGGAAGAGGAGAGCTATTCTCAGCATTTATAGAACATGCAAGAAGTTTACTAAAACTACCTCCATCAGACAACACCTCTCATGGTAAGCTGGTCACACGATGTATACCTTATGCGCTTATTAGTAAGTCTTAATTCTTTAACTCTGGTGGAGCAAATGAGCGTAGAAAAGAACACTCCATTAAACGTCTCAAACTCAATAATAATTCATGTTGAAAATACTAAGGAAATTAATGTTTAATGAGTGTATGGAAATCAGATGAAAAACTGGTCATTTTTGCATCCTGAATTTCTCCTTCTAAAATCATTTTGTTTGAGAAGTAATATCAAGCATTAGACAGTGTTTCATCACCAGATGAAACACCTCAAAGTTCATCAAAAATACTCTGCTGCATGTCGTATTTTCAACTCTCCCCTCGGTGTTTCATCTGGTGATGAAACACTGCATCTCATGCTTGATATATTACGTCTTCTGTTTCATGGTATATCTGTCCAGTAGTATTTTGATTGAACACTCAATTCAGTACCTATCATCGACCCCAGCCATCCTCCACCCATCACTCCTCCTATACCTTTGGTTACCCTGTTACAGTTCTACTTGTTAAATCCTCTTGCGAAGTAGATAAAATGGTTAATGGGTGGTGTATAAATAACATGTTTGTTTCCCTGTTTTTATTTATGTTTCTTGACATCACATAATTATTTCTAACATTTTGATCTCTTAAAGATGCTCATGCTGCTTTTCTGCAAGTTCTTAGCAAGGTGTGTTGCAGAAAACTTTTATTTATTCAAAATGTGTTTGCTAGGAATTGTGTGGTGGTAAAAGCAATCAAATTTACCAATTCTAAATTTGGCTAAATGTAATTTAGGCAGTTAAATTGCAAGCCAGTGTGGTCAGCGGTCTCCTCCTCAAGCGTACGTGATCTGTGGGGTGACTGCAGGGGCCTTTTGCTTATCTTGTGACTTACGTTGCATCTCATGCTGGAATTTTTGATCTGATCTTTGCGGATTCTTGCTCCCAGCCCGTCCCTTCCCTTCTGTGCATTGGTAAGTATGGGGTCAGGTGAGTATTTTCCACTGAATTCTTTCAGTGTGACAGTGCCAGTTGGCGGCTTTATTCAGGGGTGGTTCCCGCTTGCAGGGTTGCCATGGATACCTCCTTGCTATGCCTGAGACATTCAGGCTCCCGTCCAACCTTTAAAGGACCAGTTCCCAAGCTCATTGATTGGCGATGAGTTTAAAGAGTGAAAATAGTAAACAAGTACTCTTAGTATTCAGAAGTCAGGAAAGTTGATTGGAATATTTCTCAGTTTCTTCCAGATGATGATGAAGCTGCATCATTGTTTACTATTGTGATCGACAAAGAGATTACTCAGCAGGAGAAGAAGAAGAGAACTGCTGCAGCTACAGGTATTTACGGCTCCTTTGTTCAGTTTTATTTCCATTGCCTTGGTTTTATTTCTTTGATGTTTCAAGTTGACGGTTTCCTGTTATCTACAGACTCATCAGCTGTAGTCATATCAGGCTGGGATTGTGTTAAGCTCCAGTATGACGTCCAGTGGCCATTGCACATTCTTTTCCAGCCTGCTATTCTCGAAAAGTAAGTTACTGTTATGTAGGCTTTGTTTTGTCTCATACACCCATTGAAATTTGCCAGCCTATTCAAGACGAAAGACCAAAGGTGTCCACCCTGTGTTTATAGTGTCCTATGCAACCGCCATTGTAGCCAAAGTGATGGTGATGTAGGAGACTAGCTCTATGTGTACTGTACCCTGTACTTCAGTTTCAGTTCTTCTATATGTGTGTCATCAATTCCTCACCAAAGATAGTATGCTATCCTAGACCAAAACCCTCGGACTTCTCTACCCTATCATAATCTAAACTACCTAAGCAGCCTGAAAACCGAAGCCACACATGCCCATACGTGTACATGAGAAACCTCAGGAGTTCCATCCAGTTGCATAGACAGATGCAATCAATTCTCTTATTGGGCACACAACCTTGTAGACACTCTAGGACACTCTCTCTCACCTCCCGTACTCCTCCCGCCTTCTATTCTTTAGAGCTCCCACCCCCTTGCCCTCTGCCCATATTATACTGTTTTATCATAGAGTAAATTACAGTGAATTTATTTAATGTTTAGGTACAACAGTCTGTTTAGATTCTTGTTGAAAGTAAAGCGTACTCAGTTGGACCTTCAACAAGTGTGGGCAGCTTACATGGGCACTAAACATTTATCCAACGCACAGATATCAAATATGACAAAGATATGGCTTTCAAGGATGCACATGGCCTTCCTAGTGGATAATTTACAATATTATCTTCAGGTAAAGGAGTCAAGCAATCATATATCACAGTATTCCAAGTTCAACCATTTTTAAGTCGTCATTTTGGTGACTTAAAATTATAAATGCTTGATAGGCATAAAACATTGGTCGCCAGAAAAAAGGACTCTTATTACATGTAAAGTTTGAAATAATCAAAGTGTCTGCCCAGCTATCGCAACAAAATTTTGGGGTGCATTCAATATCTCAAGGTTAGACCGAACGTGAAAAGAGAAAATAATGAAAAAACAACAGAACCTAAATTATTTCATGCAAATGTTCATGAATCGCACTTGAACTTTAAAAAGACCAAAAAGACTAACTAATAAAAGACATCGCTTTGGCACCGCAGCTTCTGCTCTCGTAACAGTGTACTTTTAAAATATCAGTTTTATTCACTACATCTCAGATTTTACCATGCAATAACCTTTCTTGGCATAACCCTGACTATTATTGTTCAATTGACAATAATTCAGTTGATGTTCCGAAACAAGTGTTAAAAATTAAAAGGCCCCTTATTTTTATTTGTAGGTGGACGTTTTAGAAGCACAGTACACCCAACTCGTGGAGAAAATAAACAGCACAAGAGACTTTGAATCAATCCGTCTGGCGCATGATCAGTTTGTCACTACGCTCATGGCGCAGTCATTCCTGCTCATGAAACCGGTAAAGAATCTGAATTAAAAAGATTTGGCTTTCTTTTTTCAAAAACTTGTCTACAAATAAAGATTTTATTCTGCAGGTTTGCAGCTGAAGAATGCCAAAGTTAATGAGTACCCAATGGTCAAAAGAGCTTCGTAAAAACGCATTTTGCATAACATCGAAGTGACAATACTTTAATTTTACAATCCTTTTACATACAAACCCTATCCTGAAAATGCTAGTCTTAAGACGTCTTAATTTGGGTACCGATTTAATTTTGTTCTGACAAACTTCTACAGACGTCAGACAGGCATGCAAACGGAAACCATGAGAGATAATCAGGCGTCAAGGTTATTGAACCAAAATACTTTGGTTAATTCCTAAGATAATTACATGTAGGAAAGCAAATCCTTTATTATTAAATAAGAAGTTCACTGAGGTACCAAGGATTAAAGCAACAGGAAACGATACTTACGTCGGCAAAGACTCGTCATCGACACTTCCATGTAGCTTTATCACCAGACCACTTAGCTATTTTTACACTACATTTTTTAAGTTCATATTCATTGTAAGAGAAACATCTTCGTTATTCGAACTTTAGAAGGCCTTCTTTTAATGTTTAAGAACACCTTAATTTATTTCCATGTACAAAAACATTCAGATCGGACATCTAAAACTTTCAACTAACAACACAAATTTTCTCGAATTTCTTATATCTTACTTGTCATCAACGAAACTCTTGTTCAATATTTTTCTCTCGACAAACCTTAAAGTATCGTTTACTTATTTCGTTTTTAACAGCTGTACTTAAAGGCAAATTTTTTGCGCTCCATTTGAAGAATGAACGAAGTGGCTGTGAAACTGCGGAAATCCGGCAATGTTACAACGCGTGCACATTTTGCTATAAACTTGTCTGGAAAACACACAGCGTAGCAACGCAAAGAAAAGCAATGTAAAATAAAATAGACTGGTTGCCATTCGACATATCATAGTCGCAGCAAGTGGTCGCGTGCAACTTAGGTTTGGAGTGGTCGCGTGCAATATTTATAAACTCGATTGTTTATTCGCCACTGAATTCAAATTGGTTTAAGTAATTTAAGTTCTTTCGGATGTCCAATGAAATTGACTGACCGCGCTATCACAAATAGCTTTCCTTATAAATAGTAAGCTATCACCCTGAAGTGGCTAATATTTATGGCTTCGGCTGATGATTAGCACTGTAAACTGGCATCGCAACAAACGGGCAACAGTGATCGTGCAGAGTCTTGAATTCTTGAAAAAGTCTTGAAATTTGTAGAACAATATTCATGACCAGGAAAAAGTCTGGAAAATTGATATAAACTCTGCAAAACTGCCACTACATACAGGTTAACACTGCCATGCGCTTGTTTTGTCACATTCCTTCAAGTTTCCGTTGACAAATGACCGGGATGCATGATAAGGAATAACCTACAATCAGGCGGTCGTTTCCCCTTGTTTTCTTTGCCGCCGACTTTCGCGCTAACTAACGAACGGCTGATCGCAGGTTGGATAAGAAATAGCGTGTCTCATTGAAAGAAATAATACCGCTTGATTGATTGATCGCTTGATTGACAGGTGTCGCACTGCCTTGATGAAATCCTGAACTTATGTCAATCATTCAGCTCGCTCCTGCTTCAGACGGGAAACACTGGACTGTCAGAGAGAGAACTGGCGCAAATTGAAAACATCACTAAGGTACAGTACAACTTAGGGTGTCTTTATTTCAAAAACGAGGAGTGTATTATTAGGTTTAAAAACTCTCGGCTTCGCCTCGAGTTTTTTAAAATGATAATACACGACTGCGATTTTTTTTGAACGGCTTCAAATCTCTGATATAGACCAACTCATTCTTAATATTTAGATTTGGTGTTATTTTGGTCTTTATTAGATATAAAGACACTCGTTAAACATTAATTTCTTTTGTTTTCTTCTTTATGAATTGTTAATGAAACTTTTTAACGCCATATTCTTCTTTGGCGGGTACAACGAGGTAATTGTCATTCTTGGACACCAAGGGGCAGCAAATCGGGGAGGAATTTTCGCAGGCAAAAACATCCTAGGTAAAGTTTGCAAGAAAAACGGAAGAACGCCTCTTACCAGAGTAATTACAGAAGCATTTGGATTCTCTGCTTCTATTAAGTGGCCGACAAATATTTTCTAACGCTTCTTGAACTCTGGTCCCGTTGGCCTGAGATTATCGGCCTTCCCTGTAATCTTTATATCTCCTCGTCCCCCAATCACAGCTGGTTTATGGTTCGGCAAGAGTTAGTACCTCCTGGCTTTTCTCTTCTTCACAGCTATAATAGCAAGGGCGAAAAAGAATGTGGGGGGGGGGGGGGTGGGGGGTGGGGGGAGGGAGGGTGAGAAAGCGCTAATCCCCTGGCGCCTGCCAGGTGGGCTACCTTCTTCTCAAACATGTGAAAAACTTTGCAACGATTTCAACCGTAGTTCTCTCTTACCAACTAGCAGCTGCTGGGTCTCAGGAGATGGGCGGTTATCAGGCCCCAGTTGTTTTAAGGGTGGATAGCTCTATCCAATGGATATTGCAATCGGTTTCACTAAAACTTATCGGTTTGAACAACAGGGGCCAGGTGTAACAATTAGTCTCTTTACCCTGGACGCGATTCACTCGACACAGTATGAAATTCCAAAAGTTTTACCCATCGTGTGATGGAAAATTAACATTAATTTATTTACCCTTGGCTCGGCTGTATTTAGAGCAGAAAATGGCTGAGACAAATCAAACGCAACAACGAAACGAAAGAATCTTGTCTTTGAATGATGTCGGTGTAATTGACCTCATACACTTAAGACATCTCTAGCTGATGGTAATTTACAGGTGCGTTCGATTGATCGTATTTCGGAAAAAGATTACGCAAATTTGTGACAAATATTTTTAACCGCAAATTTTGGGTCGTTGATTCATCGTTATTATTGATGTTCACCAGATTTCTGGACTTTACAATGCAATGTAAGCCAAAACTCCTTGTACTCTTATTACGGAAAACGGTCAATCGAACGCACCTAAATTTCTTTTTTGTCTACTTGATTTTGCAGACTTATGAAAGACAGACTGTTCTTTTGTTTCAAATCCTGTCAAGTGTGCGCGGTCATCAAGCCAGTCCCCATTTAGCTCAGCTACTACTTAGGATTGACTTCAATAAACACTTCTCGTCATCATTCCAGGGGAGACTATAAACACATACAGCCAAGTGGTGCTTCTCATTGGTTGAGTTAAAATCAGTTCAACCAATCAGAGGTTTTTATCGACGTCCAGGCTAGTGGTCCTTGATGGGGCTTTACCGGAAATACTGTTTTACAGACCTGCAATAGCCTGCATAACAGATGCTAAAATGACAAGCGTGCGGGAGACTGGGCGTTGAGAAACAAAGACCTAGTAGAGTAAAATAGCGGACACCCTTTGCTGAATTAAATCATCCTCAAGAATTTATTCGTACTTGTAGAATTAAGAGTTATTTCTTCTTTGTTACTGTACAATATAAAATAAAATGTCTTTGTTTTGTTTATTGATGATGAACTGGGTTTTTTTTAATAAATAGTACTTGACAAGACCTAACTTCTTATCTAATAAAAGAATTTTTCAATTTCTCTATTTGCGGGCGACATGAAGAGCCTGCAATCTTAATATCCAGGTTGTTATAACACATGCGTCGCATGTATGTAGCCAGCATTCGTTTGGACTTCCACTAAGAATGTATGGAATGTACAGAAAAGTATTTGATCACGCGCGTTTGGACCTTCTATCACTCGCAATCTGATCACGCGTGTTTTGAACGGCCATCTGTCTCGTGAAACTTACACAAAGCACCTTCGATCGTTGTCGCCCGCTCTCTCTAACCTCTGGTTATTACTAGTTTTAGTTTAAAAAAACCATACTAAACTTTCCCTTTTGAAACTTGCTTTTCCATTTTCCTGGTAGCAGTTATTTAATTCTTTTGACTTTTTACACACATAGTTTTCTAAGTGATCTTCATCTTTTGATATCGCATGGATCAACCGCTCCTGTTCCTTTGCAAATTTCTTAACAAGGAATTTCACACGGAATTGTTTTGAGAAAAATTGTCTAGACCAAAAAACTCTGTTCTTCAGCTTGACCCACGAGTGGAATGATACTATTAGGTTCAGCTATAATACAGCACAGTTCTTGCTTGCATCTTCCGCTAGATTCACTGTTGATCTAAAGAAAGAAAGAAATACGACGGTATTAACAGCAAGACAGAGAACAACAACAAAAACCAAATTTAATACGATATGTTCAGTTTAAACTGTTAACAAAAGTAAAAGTAAACTGTTAACAAAAGTACCAGCTCCATATAACATTAAGGGCCTGATCTTAGATCTTAGTTTGTTGTTGGTTTTTCTCCGGGTACTCCGGTTTTCCCCTCTCCTCACCAGGAATCAGGTAGACGAAGAACCACTTTTTTTGGATGTGCTACCTCCAAATCATTATTTATTTATTTATTTATTTATTTCTCTGTTAAGCATCATATAGCGTCCTTATGAGTTATCTCACTTAAAGACAATACCTGTTTAGTGTTAAGTGACTTTTCACCAGATGACCAGCAGCAAGAGCGGAAAGTAAAGACAATTCTCCAGCAAGCACTGTGCTGCACACTATTTGTGCTAACTTTGTAGCATTCTTGCCAGGCTCTGATTTATTCGCTCCTTGAATACCAAGCATCTGCAACACAAAATAATGAAACAAAAATTCAGTGAAAGTATGGGTTAACATCAACAAAACCAACAGTGTTTCCCAAGCTTTCAGGGTAGCCTGTTGCAAGCGTTCGGATAGTGGAGTGCGGCTCCCATCTCTTTGCGCTGTCCCCACGATCTGAACGCCTGGAACAGGCTACTTTCAGGAGGGCGGAGAAGAAAGTTGCTCCAAAAAAAAAAACAGTACCCGTCCCGTGAAATCCCAAACGTAAGCTCCCCTGCCTTTAAAACCCCTGAATACAAGCTCAACAGATTTGATATATTCTCCTCCCAAAATAAGCCCCACCAGAACGGCGTTTGAAAAAACAAGCCCACCCCCAAATTCTAAAGACGTTGCGGTTCCAGTTAACGATACATTATATGAATTTCAAAAGGTTTATCCCTGGGAGAGATTCAAGAACCAACCAAAGTAAGGGAATCATTTTTGATAATCTATCTTCTGGCCCACGGATTATCTCAGAGAACGAATCTGTTGTTTTATTTCTCCTCTTTAAAAATAAAGTAAAAGGAAACGATGTTTTAACAAACCTTGAGACAGGCTGACTGGGGACTAAGAACTGTTCCTCCACCAACTGTGCCAACCTCTAATGATGGCATTGTACAGCTGAATGAAGTGAAAAAGACAGGTATCACAACAGGAAAACAAATCAAGTCAGGGATAAACTGCATTTCAAGCTAAAGTGATGACAAACTACATAACATGAGATCAGTCAGTTATTATGCATACAAATCCTAACAGTAGAGTGTTCTTTTCTTTGTAATTCCCATAAAACGTTGATAAAACAAAAAGACTCCACAAGCACACAAACAGGGAACATAAACATGTCGAAAAAATTAAGCTACCTGATGTACAAGTCTTCTTTGTTTGGACCACATGGTTCAAGTAATGTTATACAGTTGCTGCTGGAAACACACTGTGCAGGATCCTAGGAAAAAATAAAAACATTTAGCATATTAACATTAAATATTAAGATTTATCACTGACAAGAAAATGCAATCACAGAAAAATGACCTTCAGTTTTATGAAGATTGCAATGTTTTGATCAAGTCCTGTTGTCGCAAATGACCATTAAAATAATTGTCAAATTTAAGATACTTTCAATTCCAATGTATGAATCTCACAGTTATAATAACAATTTAAACAACTGCAAATTAAATGAGGTTAAATAAATTTTTATTCAACAGAGTTAACAACAAGGAGCGTGAGCGTGGTCAGCGGTCAGTCGTTTGCTCAGGCGCGGTCAGCCTTGCTTGCATCACCTCCATGTGCTCAGTACAGTGTTTTTGTGGCGGCCATTCTCTTTGTTTAGCCTTTGGATCATTCTTTTACCCCCATCCCTCCCCCACTTAATTCTTCCACTGTTAAATCACTGTGATGGGTGCCTGGTTCCATTGGCATGGGGGCTCATGTCTGGAGGGCACGGGTTTGCCAGCCATGGGGGCGTAACTCTGTCTAGGGGCTGGCTGTGCCAAAGGTGGAAGCCCCTGGAAATCCCGGGCACCCACCTCCACTCAGCGACGCAGGTGTAACCTGAAAAACATTTAGGGGCTTCAACAAGATTTGAGTCCCCTCTTTGTAAGTAACTTGCGAGCAGAGACAAGCCATGGGAATGACTTCGTTGATGTTAAAAGCCATGCAAGAGAGAAACCTCTGCTCGCAGCTGGGTACTTTGTTAACACTGCTGTGCTCTACCCACTGAGCTATGAAGACCCACACATTGTGAACTGGCCAATTTGTTGAGTTCATTTTAACCCATAAAAGGAATGAAATACGGGATGAAAGATGATCTGTTTTTTTGGGTTAATTTATGATCGCTTGAATTGCTATTACAACAATGATTTGCAGTTGTATGCCTGCAGTTCACATCATCTTTTATTCCAGAATTTGACAGGTTCCAAGATTTCGAAATAACATGCAAGTCTTAACAATGGCCAGGGTAGCTTTGTGAGGCAGCAAAGTTATTACCTGTCCTGTTGCTATAAATACTGCTGTGACTATGTTAGCTGCATGCGCATTAAATCCTCCAATGGCTCCAGCCATGGCTGAACCAACCAAATTTTTACTGACATTGAGTTCTGTAAGTGCTGGCACTGTTGTCTTTAAAACCTGATGTAAACAAAACAACAAATCAGAAAACTGTACTACACAGGTCTACAAACTGCTCTGCCTTTTGCTTCTGGTGTACATATGTACAAGTCAGGACAAGTGTACATAATATACAGTTTATGTATAATGCAAACTGATATGGGCATTATATACTCAATTATGATCTAGATTATTTTACCTTATTTACAACATGCCCAGGCACAATAGCTTCACACACAACAGACTTTCCTCTGCCTTCAATCCAGTTCACACCAGTTGCTTTCTTATCTGAACAAAAGTTGCCACTTAAACTCAACACTTCCATTGTTGGGAAATGTCCTTGCAAGCAATGAAGTGCTTTCTCTGTTCCCTGAAATATTGCGATAGTATTTGAAAAGCTGTTATATTTAACCCAAATGACAAAGAAGTGGGGTTTCATATTAACCCTGAGGTACCTACCGCATACATGTAGGTATTGGATAAAACACTAGCATGAATATATTAGTAATGAATTAAAGACTGTGCTTACAAAGACTCAGATTGGAGGTTAGTTTGGTTTTGCTGGGCATCAGAGCACCAGGAGGAGTTACTTTCATATAAAATTTTAAGTTCCCGTAGAAAGCACTGTCCACTTAAAACCAGAAGAAATTGAATACCTTTGACACCATATTCATTCCCATTGCATCCCCAGTTGAAGCAACAAATCTGACAAATAACAAGCGACCAGCAACAACTCCCTTCACTGATTGCAGTCTGGCATATCTACAACAAAGGTGTATAGTTAGCCAAAAATGTAGCAAACATTATTACATTGCACCTCTCAACAGCCACAGTCAGATAGTCCACATGATACACACCTGCTTGTACTGTCAAAAACATGCTTGATTTCCCTAAAATTGGTGTCCTTTTCCAGCCACATTTTGACATCACTGCAAACAAGGTAATTTAAATAAATGAACAGTAAAAGAAATTAAAACAACAATCAATTAACTAGACAATGATTCTTAAAGTTCCTGAAGTCAAATGTGTTATGTTGTGCATGATTTTTGTTTCTAGTTTTGTGTCATGACCAGTAAAGTTGCATTACCTTGCAATTAATGCTGAAGGAAATCTAATGACTGGCCCTCGTGTCATGCCATCAGCAAACACAGAACTTCTAACACCTCCACTTAGCTGGAATTAAGCAAAGCAATTTAAGACTACTAGGTAAATACAATGCAGGC
>NC_133205.1:11277862-11347862 GCF_958299795.1 Porites lutea
ACTGTTGTGCTACAAAGAGCTAAAACTTACTCATAAATTTATGAAAGCCATTTACTATATAGACACGAGTGTTTTACTGGAAAATATAGAGCACTCGTAAAATTCATAAAAACTACATTCTGGACCCGAGTGGTTTATTTTTCATAATCTCAAACGTCAGTTTATCAATGATGTAATTTTGGTAATTTCCCTCTATTATTTTATCGATGTCATTTTGTCTATATAATAAAAAGAACAGTACATGGCGGCTTGAAGATATGAATCAAATAAAATAAAATAATGTTTTTGCCACAAGAAAATAAAATTATTTTATTTTCTCATGGCAAAAACATTATTTTACTCACTCGCTGCGCTCTTTCATAAAATATTGTTTAGCTACTCGAAAATAAAATTTATATCTTCGCGCCACCGTGTAATATCCTCTATCTAAAGGGTGTACACTTTGCAGCCTTGTGATCCAGATGCAAAATATTAGCTTGTGAAGTTGGGGAATGCGCAGAAAGCAAAACTTCAAGACAGTTTTTGGGTTTAAAAGTGACAAAACAGTCTTGACTTTTACTTTTCACTTTCTCTCCTTCCTCTTTTTTTGCTTTTTTTCTTCTGTGTCCTTACTGAATTATGCTCATTCTAGTATGGTTTGAAAGGTCTCTTCACCCTGCACAACTTAGCGGACAGTGGTCCTTGACAACTAAAACTAATTATGTCACAAGTGGTAGAAGGGATGTGGATCTGCACGGGTGGTTACAGGCGGCTCAGGGGCGAATGGGTCAAACATCTTGATTCAGTTTTAAACCCAAGAAAAACAACTTCTGGTGGCAAAAAGTGCTTCTATCCTTCACGGAAACCCCTCAAGTGTGATGATTCTACAAATAGCTACTGAGCAATATGTTACTACCACAATGTTTGTTATGCCACTCATTAAGTTTTTCTAATTTTTGGATATGGATGTTTTCTGACGGCAAAGACAGCAGCAGTACATACGGTAAGTATTTCTTCATCAGCTCATGATTGAATCACTATTTTTTTGCTTCCTCTTTGGGAGAAAGTCACTTATGTATAAGCCTATTCCCCAGGTAATTTACGGGGGGGGGGGGGGGGGGAGGTTGGGGGGAAGGGGTGAAATAATAATTGTTATAAATCTCATCATTCTTACCTGTTCTGTATTTCCTGCCAAAAAACTAAAACAAACAGGAAGTGGTCAGTAACATGTTAACAAGGGCCAACTATTGGCTAAATGCACCAGTTTCTGAATCTCCACAAGGTATCATTTAACAGATCTGGTCATCAGGACCACTGTTGCCAAGAATTATTATTATAATTTGTTACACTGCATCTGAATTTAAAAATCTTGGAACACAAAACTTTTTTTTCTAGTTGCAAAGCGTATCAGCATGTACCATTATTATGTAAAATGATGATTCCTATAGGTTTGAGTCTATGTTTGCGAGTGCAGCAGGCTACATGTACATGTGCAGTTTTTAAATGGATGTACAGGTGAACAAAGCTGGCAAAAAATGCAACATGTTGAGATCATGTTTCAAGCCTGGCTTGTACCAATAATGGTGACTGTGATAGTATTATGATAATAGCTTCAAACTGGTATTTATATAAATCAGACGGATCCAATTGTCTGTAAGTTATCACATACTTAAGTTTTTAACAACAATAGAATTTCCTTAATCAGATTTGCCAATAATACTTGAAAAAAATGAAAGCAAAAAGGTCAAAGAAGATTGCATTGTCTGTGAACTTCAGGGGAGACAACCAGGCTGCACAATACTAACAATGATAGACACAAAGCAAGTTTTTAGTGCACTCACTGGTGATCATCAATAGGATAATGCAACTCAACACTTAATGTTCAAGGATTTAGATCAAAACGAAATGGTCCTAAAATATTTAGAAACAACATCTTGAGAGAAATATCAATTTGCACTTGGTGAACAGATGCCAAATTAGAGATTTAGAGGAAATATAACTAATTATTATTGGATGAATAAATTGTACCCTTAAAATCCTACTGCAATCAATCAGCCAATTCATGACAATTTGTCCCAGAGACATGACAAAAACAACATTTATTTTAATTTCAAGACATAATCATATTATTTTGATCTGCCCTGTTGTCGCTTTTGCAGACATTTTGTGACATAAGACATTTTGTCACACTTCAAAAATATTTCAGTCTCAGATTATCAATATTTTGCATTCCATAAAAACACTGGTTGAGAACAAAATACAAATATCTTTTTCCTTTAAATAGTTTTCTCACCTGGGGAGAATTAAAAAGCATACTTTTTTCACAACCAATATGAAACAGAGTTTACTCTTGTTCACATTCATACTTTTCAACTTATTGTGGTTGACTAACATTGCCTCTGAGTGATCAATTAGAGATTAATGATCATGTTTGCCATACCTTGTGAACCCATTTTCATCTTCTGATTGTCTTGGCATCCCCTGAGAATTCTCATAATCATCACCCTTCAGTATAACCCATCGATGCAGATGAAAAAGTGTCAATCCTGTTGACTAAATGACAACAACCAAAAATTCAGTTGTGGAGCACATAGAAATTCTGAAAAAGCATTGCTTTTTGATTTTGATGAAAGTGAAATGTTGACCTACTATCTACTGCAATATACAAGCCAAAATTGTTTACTTGTAAGGAATGCAAAAATTACCATGATAAGCTTCACTCCTTGTACAACTGGGTTAGGTTCCAGTTCCTCTACTGGGATGCCTGTGGTTTCTAACTGCCACCTCAGACAACCTTGGCCGCTTCCACAACACAGCTGATGATAATAGTACAACCGATAAGTACATTGTAATTACAGCCTTACCAATATTTTATGTTTGAACTAAAAAATTGCTTTGAGTCCAGTATTATCTATGCAAAAACCTACCTCTAGAAATAGAGACAGACAGGCTGGGAAGAATGTCATAAATATAACATAGTGAGTTACAAGAGATAAACATCCAAACTGACAAATAGTTTCCAACTCTGGAACTCCTACAAAAAAAAAATGAAGGAAACAAAGAATTGAGACAGTGATTGGCAAACCTTGGTGCAATACAGCTCTACAACATGTTCACAGTACATGTATTTATAACATGTATTACTCTCTTATTACCAGACTGAGGGTTTGAGGATTTCTTCGGTTTGCATTAACTCTGGCCATTAAACAACCTAGCCTGAGCTGTAGACATGTTTTCTATTTTAACACGATAAGAGTAAAATTACATCTCATTAGTCAATATTAGAACAGAAACAAAAAGCCAATTCTTAACTAATGGCATGTAATTTCAATAAACTTGAATATTTAAAAATGTACAAACCTGAAAGTGTTCCAGTACCAATAACCAAAGCACCAACAAGAGTATTAAGAGTAAGGGTTGGTCCTAAGGAGGCAATGCTCTCAGCTATTCTACTATGCACCATGTCCTATAAAACACAAGGTTGAATGGACTATTTACTATGGTGAATTCAAAAGAAAGAGAAAAGTAAAGGAAACAGTCTGACACACAAAATTTTAAGCAACATAATGTAACTCACATATGTAGCTGACTGGAGAGTGTGTTTGACTAATGAGCTGGCAGCATTGAAGTCACTCAGAAGAAAGAAGTATGGTAAAGCTTCCCTGAGAGAAAAAAAGCTTGCAGTCACCTTATCATGCTTAAAGTAATCAACAATTAACTTATAACAGAAGTGACAGTTCACAGCCAGTATCAGGCAACAAGAATAAACGTCAAATGAACACCAAAAAGGATAAGTTATCCCAACTATACACTACAAGACAAAGATAATTTTATTTTATTAGTCAACTTGAAAACACACTACGCCCTTAGGTTCCTGATGAGCCTGGAATAAATACACATTAATAAAAATGGAAATTTTATAGTGGACATATCCTGAATGTCAAACAATTTGTGTATGGGAGATATTTATTAAGAAGTCACTTGGTTAGCCACATTTTCACTGTACAGCTGGTTTGCAGAGGTAAAACCACATATCAAGGGTCACATCTGTTTTATCATGTACACAATGCACATGCCATGTCAAGTTGTTACAAGATTCAAGGTCACTAATTCAAAAGCCACGAGTTATATTAACTTCTTACCTGACAACCCAAAAATCTCGGCCATACAAGTTAGCAACTATTGAACTGAAAACTATGCATGAGAAGACTGCAAACACAGAGACAAAACCTACAAGTTAAAGAAATGAAAATGTTCAGTGTTATCCTGAGACAAGCATGATCTAAGAGCTGTGGAGACTCACAACAAAATCAAACTACACTATGAAAGATCTGCTTGGAACTATAATAGAAAGTCAATGATCTGAGCAGCAAATACAGTGTGTTTTAGATTTAAAACTGTTAACAGTAAAATAATAATATTACACTGACGATACATTTACCAGTAATAAGCAATGACTAAAAGCCAAACATATAATTGACAATATGTCTGTTTGATCTTTGGTTCATAAGTTAGTCTGTTCCTGTGTTTGGTATGGTATGCATGACTACTATGTTGAAATAGAGGAAAATACAATTTGAGCCAAGGATTTTAAGTTGATGTTGTACACCACATTTAAATAAACTGGGAACCCTTTCAAAGAAGAGCTATTTCATTAAGTAGGTCATCTCCTACCTAGCACATATGAAGATCCTTGTTGAATGAGTTTCTTGCATTGGAGATAAATGCACACTAGTGCAAAGAAATAACTTGTTGGACCAACATGCAAGCCAACTGGCAAAGAAACCTGACAAAGAGAACAAAATCATGAAGCTATAACCAACTGTGCTACTTTTGTCTTCTTTGAATACCAAAGACGAAAAAGGAAAATTAATTTAATTAACACATAATCATAGAACAATGATGAAAATTTAATGTGTTGCACTTTTTCTTAAGAAGTATTTTCTTCTGAAATCATTACACAAGGAAATTTAAAGGAAACCTAATTAAAAAGCATTAACCCATTCGCTCCTGGAGATTTTGCCGAAAACCGCGTTTTGAAGCTAGTCGAGTGGTTTTCTGGTCACTGTCGTGCTATAAAGAGCTAAAACTTACCACAAACCGGTTTACAGGTCGTACACTTGGCAGCCTTCTGATCCAGATGCAAAATATGAGCTTGCGAAGTTCGGGCATGCACAGAAAGCAAAATTTCGACATAGTTTTTGGGTTTAAAAGTGACACAGCAGTCTTGACTTTTACTTTTCGCTTTCTCTCCTCCCTTCTTTTTTCGCTTTTCTTGCCTCATTTTTTTTTTCTCTTGCTGGGCATTTAGTAGGCTTCATTTTGGTGGGAAGAGTTTTTGGGAAAGCTTTTAGGATCTTAGGATTAAGTGAAAGGAAAGGTAGGTGAGTAATGGAACAAGATTTTCATGGAGATTTTCAGGTCCTTGTCACGTGGTTTTTTGCTTCTTTCCCCGGTGTCCTTGACTGAATTGTGCTCATTCTGGTATGGTTTGAAAGATCTCTTCACTCTGCACAAGTTAGCGAAGAAAGTTGTCCTTGACCGTTAAAACTGATGACGTCACAAAGGGTAGAAAGGACCTGGATCCGCACGGGCGGTTACGGGCGGTTCAGGGGCGAATGGGTTAAGCTTTGGCAACAGCAGACTTCCTTACTAGAACAATGTAAATTAAAATAACGGAAATAATTTTAATAGTGTAAATGACAGAAAATAAATGGATAAAGATGAGGAAAGGAAGTTTTACAACTTTTAACAGAGCAGATTATAGGGAGTTTTTTTGAGAGAATAAAGGTTGCTTTACTGATGTTAAAAAATAAACCCTTGTCCAAAATTAAAGGCACATCTCTATTAACAAAGTATTGAGCAAAATCCTTCTCTCTCTACAGGACCATAAAACAAATGCATCCACACATGGAAAAATACTACCAAATTGTGATGACCAAAACATGCTCCATGAGGCCTATTTGATCAGAACAGATTGATCATGATGATCATTACTGTGCTGACATGATTGCATTAAGAAAAGGTACTTTTAAAGAACATGACTGTATTGGCCAATGATTAAACTGCTGAAGACCAAGTTGCTCAGAAGTTGGATAGTAGTAAAAATTAAAATTTAATATCAGTACAAAGTAAAATCTGTTTTTAGGTTAAACCTCTTTTTAACCAAGTTTGATTCAGAATTCCATTGTTTCCTGGGTCTATTATTATTAATATATAGGAGACAAAAGGAAATTCTGGTCTATCCTGATAATGCATTTTACCAAGAACATATCCACCAGATAAATCCCTATTTAGTGGCTAAGTATTAGGGAAAACAGTAAGCATTTCATTAATCACTGTATAGAGAATCCTAAGTTGAAAACTAAGTTATCAGTGAAAGTAGAAAAGAAGAAGACCCAAATGTGTTTGGAAAGTCTTGATCTATCCCCTATAATTTAGCCCTTATGAATTAAGTTAATTAACTCTTTTGTTTTGACTATAATTTTGTATTTAGAACTGAGGTTTGACATTATTTTAGACATAAACCATCGTCACAGGTGAACTGCGTGCTGCATTTTTACACTCTTGACAGTTTGTTATTACCATTATATATGGATTTCATGTTGATGACATAAACTAATAAACAACGATATATGAATATCTATAGATTTTGGCTGGAAGTTAACATTGTTAGAAAGTTTGTGTGATGTCATTTGTTGAAAGAGCCTATCCTCCAAAGTAAATTAATCACTTGGAAACGTGGTTCAATAGAAAATATTCGAGAGGAAGAGGTTATTAATTAGTGAATAGTGTGTTTTTTTTGTTTCAGTCAGGGGTGCGAGGTTTCAAGAAATTTAAAAACTGCTTCCGTTGCAAGTCTGTAAAATGGATTAAGAATAAAAGGCACACGCTTAAAACTGTCAAGAATATTTTAACACACTATTCTACATATTTCCGTCGAGGCTTTAGGTATGGTTGGTGACATTTCTTCATCCTATCATTAAAGTAAACCGCTTAACTTCACTCGGCCTTATCTCCATCCACTCACTAGCAAAAAGATCAAAATTCTTCAGTGAGCTTATGTAAGCCTTACAATTGTTTCATATCTGCCGAGACTCTGACTCTGTAAACAATTTAGGTGAATAGCTGACAAAAAGCTTCTGCACTTGTCATCAACAAAGCTTTAGACAACATAAAAATGCAACTGTTCTTGAAAGTAGCCTCAAGTTTTTTTAAACTAACCTTTTGCTGGTAACTTTCACTTTGCTGACTTGCGTAGTGGTGTGTGGCATCATAGATGTTTAAGGTTAACAAGCAAACTGTTCCAGTGATACAAACTAACAACACTTCTACAGGGTGATAAGAACATAGCTTCCCATGGATATAAAAGAGACTACAAAAACCTGTCTGGGACATGACAAATTTAGCAACACATAGGGTAAAGCCAGAGTAAAGACCTGCTTCTCCTTCTTCGATTCGCGTTTTATGTGGCAGGCGGAAACCGTGGCAGGTTACCAAGTTAGTGTGACGCAATGGTAATGCGAGTGCTGTGCAGTGAGATTTGGATATGCTTCAGTCCCTTTTATACACTTGTTTTCATTTACTATTTTAAATTCTTTTCCGGATTACTCAGGAATAATATGTAAGGTATTGTTGGGTTTGCATACGCGTTTTACCGGTATGTAAGCGACGCGACGAGACACGTACGCGTGTTTCCTCTAATCAACAAAGACACGTGATTCACCCGAATTATGGGCTACATTCTCTCCCACAATTCTTAGCAAGCATCCGGAACGCGTGCTCCAGGTGTTTTTTTTGTGCGATCGGAGGGAAAAAGCCCATTTCGGTAGGTAAAACCTTGTTATTTTCAGTTTTTACGTCTCAGTCTGAGTTAAAATGAATTGTTGATGTTAAGTAGTTTCTACTTATCTGTTTGAATGCAAAAGATGTAACGGCTGGGCTACATTTAATGCGCATGAAAATCGCTTCCACATTTTAGTGACACAGCGGCGTCCATGCACAATGTGAAAATTATGTTCCTGTTCGGTTGTCAAAACTGTCGTTAAAATAATATCTCCTTGCTTCGGCCAGTATAATTGTCTTCATTAGATGCGAGGGCGTTTGTGTATGAAACCTTTTCTCCATCAATTGATTTAAACCGCGCCTGCTGGGGAAAAATTGAGAACATTAATATTTGAATTTCGTATTAATTTTGTTGGCTGATCGGCCATGCCGCACTGGAAACATTCTGAGCTATCTATCTGCTTCTATTTCCAGCTCAGCGTTTTACCCAATTCTGTATACTTATTGGAATTGTCTCTGTTTGAAATATAATACTAGAGCGACCCAGAAATTTAAAGGAACTGGTCTTCGATTACTTGGTGACATAATGAAATACGCAAGAGCCATCGTGATTGTTTTACAAAGAAGGAAACGTTCATCATGTAGCCTGCTTTAGAAGGATTCTGTGTTATCATTTGGGATCTGTTGAAGTACAAACCAGTCCTTATTGCATGTACAGTCAGTAGTATCCGGTCAAGTTGCATGAAAGTCATTTCTCCCAAAGTTATGTTGCCCAAAACCAGGGAGTCGAGTTGCCCGAAATTTTTAGTTAAGGTAGCTCGACTGGATTTTTTAGGGGGGATACCTCCCAATTTGTAGCACTAACTACGTGGGCACGAGTAAAGTTATGGGAAAAAGGCTACCACTACTGTATCGTATAAAGATGAAAATTTCTTATGATCTGGGTTTTTTGCAATTGGAGTCGCCATATAAGTCATCTTTATATAATACAGTTGTGGTAACCTTTTTGCCATATCTTTGCTCATGCCGATGAAGTTAGTGTTCACACTTGGGAGGTATCCCCCCTAAAACATCCAGATGAGCCATCTTAGTTGTCTGAATTCTGAGTAATATGCATTTTAATAAAGATCTTAATAAAGAGTGTATGCAATATATCTCGTTCTTTAGGCAATAATGAGATGGAACAAAGAAAACTACTAGTTTTTGGAATTTTTTACTCGTTTTGGACGAGTAGACGACTGTTAAGTTCGAGCACTGCCTTGGTTTAAATTTTATTTCCTTTGTTTTTGGGTTCGGTAATATATGATAATAAGTTTGAAACAAAAGAAATAAAATTTGAACCAGGGATAAAATATCCAGAAAACATAGGGATCAGACCATGTGCCTCTACTTTTCCTCTTTTAAACATATTCTGCTCCAACAAACTATTATTTTTGTATCTTACTAAAAGGAACCAAAAGTGCCAAAATAAAAAAAGGGAGAAAAATGCTAAGTTAAAAGTCTGGATTCATCTTGAAATCAAATGCATTGTGGGATGCAATATGGCAGCTTGTTGTTAAACGTTTAGCGATCGTGAAAGTATCCATTTTTCTTTGATGTGCCAATTGTTGAAATATTAAATGGCCAAATGAAAACACTAACTGTTTTAAGACAAAATCCATTTTAAATGATCAAGAAATAAGGGCAACATATTCTGCAAAAAATGGCACTGCTCCGTCACTAAAAACCCTGGAATTCCAGGAGTCATACATACATACACAAATGATATACAAGCAAAAAAGGATTTTAGTGACCAGTATATTTTCATCCTCCTGGTCATGTGGAAGACCAGATCAAAAAGTGAATTTCAAGCGCTGGCTAGAATTCAGTGGATGTTCCCTATTACTTTCTACCTTCGGCTGATTCCATAATATCACCTCTTGTAAACAATATTAAAGGACAGGATAATCAGTTGGAAAATTGTGTCTGGTAGCCTCTCAGCTAATAAAAGCACCCTATACTGTAGAATGCTGACTTTTTAAACCCTGACGTTTTTTGGAACTTCTGATGATTGAAACCTAAAGTGACCTGTGCAGTGATGTTGGCCTGGATGAAGTGAACTTCCCAATAACAGTATTAACTTTTCTATTTCGGTTTGAAAAATCAGTATTCTACTGTACAGGTTTTGCAGCAAGTTTGTCTATTGTAAACAATGAAATATCTCATCTTCACCAATGTTTTGTGTTTATCAATGAAATAAGTCTTATTGATTTTTTCCAATGACCCCCCATTGAGACACATATTAGCATGAATGAACGCAAGGCTAAATTGGGGAGCTTCTTAGCAAAAGACAAGTTAGTTTGGTCGAGCGCTCGCGCAGACAAAATGGATTCTCCCTCACCAAAAGACAAACAAACATAACAAAAATAGTAGTTGAGTTGGTGGCCTGCTGTATATACTTGAGATTATTTTCATCCATATCAGTCTTCGTGTGCTTGCAAAGAAGCAGGTACAGTTATTGAGAATGAGTCATGTTAAATGAACTATTCTTTTATTATCAGTGACCAAACCATACAAGAGAAGGTTTTAAACACCATTTGCCATGGAACAGCCTGGTGGAGAACATGGTAAATATGAACTATGAGGTTTCTTTTGAGTTGTGAATTGCAGGGCAGATTACTTTTCAGCTAATGCTATGCTGTGTTACAAGGGTTTTCCTGGAGGCTTAACAGGATCCTTTCAGGATCCTTTTTTCACTAAGTTTATAACTGGTTTAAAGCTAACAGGAAAAAATAGCTGTTACAAACTCCTGGCTTAAGTGTAGAGACCGTTGTGTTTTTTGCTTAGGTTGAATACTTTTTCTTTTTAAGCATCTTTTCTAAAACAAGATTATTATGAGTTCATTAGCTTGTGGTATAACTGCTTGCTTGTCCTGAATACACTGAAGTGGGACGAAAACCCAAATGTGGGTAACACAAAAGTAGGCACAAGCTAGTTTGGTAATGAAAAAAAGTTCATAACCAGTTAAATCGAATTTTTCATGTTATTGCTGAATAACAGTTGTGGCTTTTCTCAAAAATTCATGCCTGTTGCATTTAAATGGAAAATGTTATGAGTTAGACAAAGTTCATAGTATGTCATCCCTGTGCCTGTGATAAAAAGGTAGTCACCTTAACAATTTCTATGGGGTTCTGCCTTTCAATATTTGGAATGAAATGAGTGTACAGTCAAACCTCGATTATCCTGACCTTCATTATCTGGACTTGTTTCCCTGGTCCCATTTTTTTCATGAATATTAATAAGACGTGATCTCGAAAAATTGAAACGATTAAAAGTTCATTAATCCTTCCAAAGGTGCTTTTAAAACACTGTTTTAATCTGTTTTGCTTTGAAAAAGCATGAGAGGCACAAGATGAACATTCATTCTGATGCATTCAGCTGAATTGTGATTGGCTAAATTGTTATGTTGCTAAGGGAATGTCATGCTTGATTCCACGTTGGTTATGTAAACACAAGACCAATCTATTGTAAACTCAAATCACAGCCATGTCTACCCAACGAAACTGGTCTGTTCGTTCAATATATAAAGGATGAGCAAACAATTATTTCACGTTTGGAGAAAGGCGAAAAATTAACAAATTTAGCACTCGAGTTTAAAATCTGCAAACAGCAGATCTGAGATATATGCCAAAAAAAAGAGAAGATCCTGAAATTCACTGACAGTGTCAAGACGAGTGAAGGATTACATAAATACATAAATACTAACAGTCCGTACGTAAATTCAAGCAAGAGCTAATTCACAAGTAAATGTTGTTTGTTTATTCCCTGTGTTTACATTTTTGTTCCACTAATATTCCACTAATATTATTATCAGGGCCCAGTTGTTTGAAGGCCGATTAGTGCTAACTTGAGGTCAAATTTTAACCTGGGTCTCTTTTTCTTTTCATCAAAAGCATTTTCGTGGACAATTTTCTCTGTTCTTTTTAGAGTAGCCAATCACCAAATTGTTGACAAAATGAATTAAACTGAATTTGCTTTTTAAGCTTTCATGTCTGAATTCAAATTTCGAACTAACACTGGGTTATCTTAACCCAGCTTTGAACAACTCGGCCCTGGACTATTTTCTCAAGACTCATCGAGTCCAGATAATCGAGGTTCAACTGTAACGGTACTGTACATGTACTTTTGATGTTTAAAGTTATTGTGAATTAAGGACACAAAACTAAGTCTTATGTTTTCACTAGAATAACATTAAACAGTAGCCTTTAGTGCACTCTACTTTTCTTTCATAGATGGTCCTCTTTAGGATCAGTACCTGCCTCAAACCAGCAGTCTAGAGTTGCTTTAATGTTTGGTGTCTATTTAAAGAGAGCTGACTCAACCTGTCTTTGCTCCCCCCCCTTCCCCCCCCCCTTCCAATAATAAATTTGTTATTAATATGGGCAACCATGAAGCAGCAACTTTTCTTGATATTTTGTGTTCTGTTTTTAGAGCAAGGTATGGGGATGAAGAGGCCAGCAGAGGAGGACTATAATAGCAATGTTCATGCCAAAAGATCAAGGGATGAGAATGGTGATGGAGGGCCACAGTTAACACTACGTTTCTTGCTACAAAGCAAGGTCAGGTTTGATGTTTGCCACATGTTAGTACTTATGTTGGAAAAGTTGCAAAAGTAAATATATTTTTCTTCATGTTTCCTGCTTGTTTCTCTTGTGAAAAGAAAGCAATTTGTTTGCTTATAAAAACGTGTAAGGTTGCAATTCCTAAATATTTTTCATCATTTTTTTTTCTAGGACGCTGGTGGTATTATTGGCAAGGTAATTATTATAAAATTATGTGTCATGTAAAACATAATACAATACCTAGTGACCTACAGTTTCCCTGGACAAATCTGAAATCCATATTCAAGTAAAATTGCTCTGTCAAATTGGAAATCCCAGAAATTATTAATCCACTTATTTAAATTGTCATAAAAACTTCATGCAAGAGAGTGGGTCTCAGTTCATCCTTTGCAATTCAATAAAAACTCAGATAAGAGGAATATTGTTATCTGTTTTAGCATCTTATTTCATAGATTTAATAGCACATAAAAAAATATAATATTAAAAACTGTATTTTTCTTTTTATTCAGGCAGGGTCAAATGTGAAAAGATTGAGAAGTGAGGTAGGGAAAGAATTTTATGTCTTGACACTGTATGATGTTGTTTGGAAGCACAGCTACATCACTTTTAAATTTTTACTCACTGATACTCGTCCAGCTATACTTGGTTAATGTTTTGATGCAACACATATAGCTTGTCTAGGGAGGTTTTTGTGTTTTAAGAGCTCAGTTATGATATTATTCTCTATTTATTTCTTTTATTGATTAATGTGGGTAAAATTTAAATGACATCCATTAACAGAATGAATACTATAGATGGCCTAACCATATTATAATGTCTTGTTTTAAGTTTATGGTCAATTATTAAAAGCCCCGTGGGTGTTGTCAATATTGATAAACCTACATCAGATTCCTAGTGATATAATAGTGTTGTTGATTGCTTGTGGTTCAAGTTACCACACTGTCTTATGTATTATTTCTGCAGCTGTCTCAAGCTTTGATTTTGAGATGTGTGCTGTTATCTAAACTCATTCCTTTCCCTTGTAGTTTATCCAGCTAATCAAGATCCTTTGTAGTTGTGAGATGTCTGTTCTGCCTCTTGGAATATAGTTTATCCCTGCTAAGTTGTTGTTGTTTTTTTCTCTCTCTTGTTATTTTCCCTCCTTCTTCCCATCCCTTGCCTCCCGTTCCCAAATGCCCAACTGTGTCCGTCTGTGCACCCATCTGCCTGCCCTGCCCGCGTTGGTCCCTGTCCTGAACTCACCCAAGTACAAAGCTGTGGTCAATGTCCCGGACACCAATTCCCCTGAGCGGTATGTCCCGTGGTTCACTTTAAATGTTTGTCCAGCCCATTGGTGCTCTGTACTTACCATTACAATATAGAAATTTAGATTAATTTTTTGCAAGTGGAATTTTTATCCTTAAATCATTGTGATCAGCCCACTTAAGGTGTGCTGGTGGCACAGCTACATCACTTGTTAGCCAGTGATGTCTTCTGTGCTCTGTACATTCAATACAGTTAGGTTTGCGAGTGCCCTAGCTGCCAATCTGACCCAATTACTCTAGTTTTTTTGCTTACTATCACAAAACATTTTTAGCGGAATTAAAGAACTGAACAATCCTAAATTTATTATTTAGTTTGTAAAGGATCTTTTAAGTGTTTGCAAGGATGTGCATACAGTACCACTCAAAAGTACGTAGACAGTCTTGACTTTACATGCCAGAATCAAGTTTTGAGTTACAAAAAACCTGCATGTTTGAATATTCATCACTCGAAAGGATTTCAAGAAAAATAGCAAAAGCCATTCATGCATACAGCAAAAACTCGTACCGACCGTCAGTGCGTGACATGTACATGATGTGTGTAAGTTTTTTAGACAATAAAAAAGGACCAAGGAAAGGTTGTTGATCTTGAATTTCATCTTTGTATTTTTATATGAATTCTATCTTGTGAACTATAAGAGGTATTTTATTTTTTGCGCTAATTAAATATGTGAAGGTAATAATAACTGAGAAATATGATCTTGAAGTTTATCATAGCCACCATCAAAGGTATAGTTAAAGCTGAAAAAGAAACAAGAAATCTCCAATTGTACTTACCGGTATTTATAGTGACATAGAAAATGCTAACATGTCATTTGAAACCTCTTGCTTTATTAGCTATTCACATCTTTTTTATTTATAACATTTCTATTACTTACATTTCTAAAAGCAAAAGTCATGATTACTGAAGGTTTCTTCAAGACCATTTCACTCAAGGTCTGACATTTTTAGATGAGAAACTTGAACCGCACTGCAGCGGAATTACAAGCCATTCGTGCTTGTTTGTTTACTTTTTATCAGCAGTAGTTTATAGCCACGGGCCGACAAGTTTACTTTTTAGTTTCAAAAATGCAGAAAGAGCAGAGAATTTTGTCGCCTTTCGACTCGCCTTTTGTGTACGGACATGTTTCAAAAGTGCCAATTTTTATTTATCACGAAAGTAAGCAAGCTTTTTGTCACAGTCCACATTGAGTACTTAACATTCCTTAAAATCAGAGTGCTGTCTGTTTGATGAATTTGTTCCTGAAGAGATCCATGAGGTGATATGCTCATTATATTTCTTGACTCGATTCTCAAACTTGAGACTCAATTCTCAGTAGTTTTTTTTCTCAGTAGCATTGAGTCTGTAGTCTCAAGGATTGAGATGCGAGTGACTGTCAACTTACTTTTGAGTGGTACTCTGTGTCTAAGGATGTTCATGTAAGAACCTTCTTACATTGATGTTTTGTGTCCAAAGTCCCCCAAAATAGAGAGTAATTATGGAGATAATTGGCCACAAAACTACACTAACTTTTGAAAGTAGGCCTTCAGTACTGTAATTGGCTTCATTGTACTCAATAAGATTTTGCATAAACAGAAAGTGTGAACATCATTAAATAATGAAGCTCATGCTGACATGACATTGTTGTTCATTGCCCAAGAACTCCCAGTGAAAGTTTGTTGCACTCTAGACCCTCTGGTAATGTAAGGCTTCAGATCTAGTATTCTTCTTCAAATACTGCTTACATTTTTGCAAGGGTCTTGATAAATTTGCACAGATTGTTAGCCAAAGCACTTTCAAGGTAGCCTAACTTACATGTAAATACCACGCATCATTTTGCCCAAATTCACGATACAGTACATTGCAGTTGCGCTGAAATTTACAATGTTAATAGTGCCAGCAACATTATGTACAGTTTATGGCATGATCTTGTGCCCATACTTACATGGACACCCTTTTACTTCTAGTGTCTTGACAATAACAGCTGCCCAGGAAAGTGCTATACAAATTTTTTCAGAGTGCTTGCCCAAAATTGGAGAGGTAAGGACAAAATATTGAATAGTTTTGCTCATCTTTCAAACATGAAAATCTTGTTCCATTGCCACCTACCTTTCCTTTCACCTAATCCTAGATCCTAAAAGCTTTCCTAAAAACTCTACCCACCAAAATGAAGCGTACTAAATGAGGCAAGAAAAGCGAAAAAAGAGGGGAGTAAAGAAAGCGAAAAGTAAAAGCCAAAACTGCTGTGTCACTTTTAAACCCAAAAACTATCTCAAAATTTTGCTTTCTGCGCATGAACTTCGCAAGCTAACAGTTTGCATCTGGATCAGAAGGCTGTGAAGTGCACGACCTGTAAATGGTTTTGTGGTAAGTTTTAGCTCTTTATAGCACAAAGGTAACCGGAAAACTACTCAACTAGCTTCAAAACGCGTTTTCGGCAAAATCTCCAGGAGCAAATGGGTTAATACTTTTTTGTTAGTTTTTGCAGGCATAGCGTTAAAACTTGAAAAAGTTGGCCCAGCTATTTCAAGTTTCAATCCAAGTCCATCCTTAACATCTGTGGTATGAGAGGACAGGAAACAGTTTCACTGCCTATATATAATCTTAAATAACGTAACTGGACCATTATTTTTGGGATTTAAAAAAAGTGTTTTTTAAAAGATAGCAAAATTTAGCGTGACCCGTTAACAAGGGTACCAATTAGCACCCTGCCGTACTCCCTTTTCTCCTCATAAGCATGGACTGTTACTGAAACTCCAAACCCTGCAAGGCTGCCAAGCTTTTTTTCCTCTTAACAACATGGTGGACAAGACTCCTCTATGTAAGGCATGTATCCCATCTCCTACAGCTAGGATTAGGCATATCTCTAACTCAGCTCTGTGCATAGTGTTTCACTACCAAGGTTGAAGTAACACTCTAGTCAATCTTGTGACCTGATGATAAGATATTTTGCTTGTTACACTCTTACACTTACTGTCTTTTTACAGCGTCAGCCATCAGATCGTAATGGTAAAGAAATCCAGATGCTTGTGCAACGGAGTCAAGTAGGAAGTGTCATTGGGAGAGGTGGTTATAAAATCAAGGAGACCAGAGAGGTATTAAAGAAAAAGAGTAGAAAATGTTTTTGTAGATAATTATACTTATGATATAAATAGTACTTTTTAATGGCTGCAAACTAATTTTTACCTATTTGACTTGTTTTTTAATAGCAAACTGGAGCCCAAATCAAGGTATTTTCCATGATTTGTCCCACTTGTATCTTTTTGCCATTGTCGTTTTTCACAGTAGGTAACTTTTCTTTGTTCCTAAATATTCTTCCAGGTCTTTGCTGATTGTTTACCTGATTCAACTGAAAGAGTTGTCTCCATATGTGGTACTGTCTCAACTAGAGTTTTTTATTGTTATTACTTCTAATTTATTTTCTTTTGATTGCTGCTAATGGAAACTATAAACACTTCTAACAGTTTAAATTTTTTTAGGTTCTGATGATGTTATTTTGGCCTGTGTTCGAAATGTGATTGACACCTTAAATGAGGTATGCATGATGAGAGAAGAATGGCTCTGTTTGTTTGTTCTCATTTACGTTATCAGTGAGTTGCCCTTTACCATACTCATTACATGCATTTCTTTCATTTTCACTGCAGACGCCATTAAAAGGGCAAGTGTCATTGTATGATCCATCCAGAGGGAACAATTGGGATTATGGAGGTGGCTTTGGAGGTGGCCCACGCGGAGGTGGAGGAAGAGGTGGTAGAGATGGTGGTGGGCGGGGTAGAGGTGGCAGGGGACGTGGTGGTCGAGGAGGTAGTAGAGGTGGAGGCAGCTTTGGTGGGGGAGGTGACATGGGATTTGGAGGAAACTTCAACCAGGACTTTGTAAGTTTTTATGCTCAATGCTTCTCTACCTGCTAACATGTCCAGCTTCTTAAACCCTAGAGTTGGGATATTTCCACAGCCATGGAAGATTGCATCACCATTTTTGCTATTTTGCCAATGCTATTTTCTGTCTGTATGTGGAAAAATGGTACCTATTTTTTAATAAGCTGCTGTCGTTCTATTAAAGCTCATTTTTTAAAAGAGCTTCTTAAGGATTCTAATCACACGATTTGTGACAAAATTATTTTAAGTTTCAGTTCCTAAGGGTTAGTCAATGTTTAGAGTTGGGAATGTTTAGAGTTGGAGTCAATGTTCAGAGTTGGGATATTTCCACAGCCATGGAAGATTGCATCACCATTTTTGCTATTTTGCCAATGCTAATTTCTGTCTGTATGTGGAAAAATGGTACCTATTTTTTGATAAGCTGCTGTCGTTCTATTAAAGCTCATTTTTTGAAAGAGCTTCTTAAGGATTCTAATCACACGATTCTTGACAAATTTATTTTAAGTTTCAGTTCCTAAGGGGTTAGTCAATGTTTACATTTATCTGTGCCATAGTGCATTTGCAAGGTGGTAGTCTTATCTTTCTATTGTTCCTCCATATGAGAGAACATTCATAGGCCATTGGTCTGGCATTTTCTCATGTTACATTGTATAACATTTTTATTTGGTTAAATGTAATTTAACTAAGTTAACCACCACGAGCTTAGCGGTCAAGCGGTTCATAAGCTTAGCGGTCAGGCGGTTCACAAGCGTAGCGGTCAAGCGGTTCACAAGCACAGCGGTCAAGCGGTTCACAAGCTTAGCAGTTAAGCGGTCCACAAGTTTAGCGGTCCACAAGTTAAGCGGTCTAGCGGTCCACAAGCTTAGCGGTCTACAAGCTTAGCTGACAAGCGGCCCACAAGCGTAGCGGGCATCCAGCGGTCAATCCCATAAGTGCAGGCTCACATGGTTTGTGGTAGCTTTGTACACGGCTAGGATCTGCGAGTTCTTCATCGAGCGTTTGTGCAGTGGTCTGTGAAGCGGTTCATTTAGCGTCTTCCCCCCCCCCCTCCCATCCCTATTTTTCTTCCTTCCACTGTTTGATCAGTGTAACGGGTGCCTGGAATGGGGGCTCATGGCTGGGTTGCGGGGATTTGCCAGCCATGGGGGCAGTTTTTCTATCTAGGGGCTGGCTGGCCACAGTGGAAGCCCCTGGGTATCCCGGGCACCCACCTTCCACTTAAGCGAGGCAGTTGGTTAACTACCATTTTGAGTTTTCACTACATTTTAGTCTGCCAGTGAATTTTAATTTTTTTCTTGATCCTCTCCTTGAGTATTATTTTTCCTTTTGCATTTTGCACCCTTAATGCGTAAGTCATCTAGACCTTCTCTGTATTATTTTTAAAGTTTTAGTTGCTTTTTTTTCTTGGTATTTACACTAGGTCTTATCTTTTACTGCAAAGGTTATCATTTTTTGCAACTTTAGAGTTGACCTGTAGCTCAGTTGAAAGTTGTTGTATGTGTATACAGAAAGGACTTCTCTTAGAGGAAAGAGGTAACTTGTGAGTAAACCATTACTAAGGCTTAATAACATTGTGTTTTCTATTGTCACAGGGAGGTGGAGGAAACATGGGTGGTGGAGACATGGGAGGTAAAGGCTGTTTTCAAAACAACATTTTTCTAAAGCTGTGTCATTAATTCTTTGTAGACTGTCATGACAGGGTCGGTTACATTTTGATATTATTCAAATTGCTATGGAGAGTCCTGTGACTCATATTGTGAAAACTCATGAGTCCAAAAACCAATGATTCTGTTGGAGTATTAGCGTGGAAATGCTTTTGTTAATTCTGTTCTGTTGTTACTTATGTATGTAGAGCCTTTTCAGAGATCAATTGTTACATCATACAGTACATGTCATGGTACTTTTTTGGGGGGGGCAGGGGGAGTTAATGTGCCGGGCGTGATGGATGCAAGGTTAACAAAATCAATGATTATTCAATTAAACGTGGGAATTTTTTAAAAGGAACCATCAACACCTAAATCGAGAAGACTAGTACTGTATTGTCCCGGACACAGCCCTGCAATGGTACTTAGTTTTTTTTAGAATGGAATTTTTTAAAATAATACAATTAAAAAAAAGAAGGGGAGGATGAAACGAAGACTGTAATAGGCTATTTCCCAGTTTCTCAAAGGCTCTTTTTCAAGGCTGAATGCAAAGCCTTTCATATGAACTTGATTTGTTATTTTCCAGGAAGTCAAACTGATTAGTTGAGCTTGCTTTAGAATCCTGTTTCGTGTAGAATTAATGGCCTCCTAAACGCTTTTAAGAGAATTCTTGTTTTCATAAGAAAGGTGAAAATCAGGATTTTTGAAACTTGGAAATGGCTTATTTGTAATAAATTTGCTTTTATTTAAATAAAGGACAATGGAATCAGGAAGGGCCTGTGGGCGGAGGAGAATATACAACAACTCAAGTTACTATTCCAAAAGATGTAAGTGGTACTGTACTTTGTGTTGAAAGATTTTCTCCATAACTTTCATTTGAGCACAAAATAGTTATTGAAGAGTTAGGTGAAAGATTAGCCTGAATTTTATCCGATTACTTCGAGTCGTTATTACTCCCTCAGTAATAAAATAACGACTGACATTTGTTTTGATAATTTAGCTGGCTGGATCTATCATTGGAAGAGGAGGACAGAGAATTAAAGAGATAAGGTAAGCACATGTACTTAAACCCATTCCTACAATAGACCTCATTAGCTTGCATGTTTTGTTTTCTCAATGAAGTCCTCAGTGGAATTTGCCTCTTTGTCTTTTCATAAATTATGCATACATTAGCCTCTGTCAGGCTCTCAGATAGCAGGGATGTTGTGAAAATATAACAAGCCAAGTGAAAATAAGACGCACACGATCCAGTGAAGGGGTCAGCGCCCTCTCTTTCTCCAGCCACCGCATGTTTTTGCATCTTTTTTTTACTGCATGATGGACTGCACTACTATCTTTGAGCCTGGAACAGGCTGTGCATACATATGCATGTGAAAAGGGCAACATTTAAAAGAAACAGTTCTCTTTAGTATTATCTGATGGCGCACATTGGGAAAACAAAACATACATGGTTTAGAGGTGTATTTAAGTTAACAAAAATCCCATATTCCATTTTGTAAAATGCTGAAAAATGAAAGACAATTAAAAGAAGCTTACTTACTATGCTTAAAGGTGATACGCCCAAAGTAGCGAAGATTTTGCTCCAGAAAGTCGTTAAATTTTACAAGCGTTTGAAAAATTCCGCGAATTTGCTTAACAAATTGGTTTTAAACTTGGCAACTTTACTGATTTGAAGGCGTTTTTTCAAGCGTCGTGTTAACGGATTTTCGCGAACGGGTCCTAGTTAAGAGGTGAAAAAAAAAAAAAACATTGAAGGGTCTATTAATCTGCTTACCACTGACTGACCTTTACAAATCACAATTATTATTATTTTGCTTAACCTTATCCAAACATTGGTTTTTTATAGTCATCTTATTGAACTGTTGTTTTCTAGAGAGCGCTCTGGTGCCACCATAAAGATTGACGATCCTCTTCCTGGCTCCAATGACAGGATCATTACTATCTCAGGCAATCAATCCCAGATAAACTTTGGCCAGTTTCTCCTTCAACAAAGGTAAAGAGCTAACCTAAGTACATCATATTTAGGGGTTTGTTTCTCTTAAGTCCCAATAACTCTTCTGGCGCTGATTTTTTCGCTGTCTCACCCCGTTTTTTTGCCTTTCTTCCTTCCCCAACTACGGAGCCTCGTCCCAGGCTAGGTACTGAAAGCTGACTGTTGGCCAACTGTCGGCTGACAGTTTTTCGGGGGAGCCGTTCACCTCTTTTGCTGTATGTTTAGCAGTGCGACTGTGCATGCAGTGCTAAGAGCTACCCTTGTGCTTATTCTTTAGTTCTCAGTGCTGTTGCTTTGATTGTTAAAATAAACAGGAAAAGAGTAATAATTGTTTTGACTCAACTGTAGTATTGCTTATTGCTTTCTCTTTTTCTAGTGTAAGGCAGTACTCGGGCAAGAATTTCTGAAGCTGGACCAGTGCACCGTGTTCGTTATACTGGCCAATTTGCTCTTTTTATGGAGATATCAATTTACACTCTCTGTTAACTTCAGACCTGTTAAATCCTCCCTGAAGATGTTTCTGTCTTTGCAATCATAAGATGATGATCCGTCACAGCAGCCACTTAGTAAATGCTCCTACTTCGTAATGCTTTATATTGGTATGAAGTTGTAATAGCACCCACAAAATTACCCAAAACGCAGTTTTATTTAGCATTCTGTAACTTAAGCGTAGGATAAAAGATCATGTGTAAAATAGTCAAGTGACTGTTAAAGGCGTTTTTAGAGGATTTTTTTGTATTGTATCTTTCTTTTTATTAGATATGACAATGGCGTTTTGCGTTTTCTCAGTGTCTTACATATTTAGTTTGCGATCAACCCAAATAAAGTTGACTAAATATCAGTGGTGTAGTGTGTTTTGGCCTTTAATTGGTTGGTGGTGGGATGGTATGAGCAAGTCTAGGCCTTCTGTCTCAAGAAAGCTCAGTTCGTTTTTTGGGTCTGAGATGAAATTGTGATAAGTTTCCAGTACTCGAAACGAGGCGACGAAAACGAGTTGCGAAGCGGCGAGGAAGAGAAAAACCTTTGGTTTCCGTGGACTTTAATCTCACTTTCGTGTAGCCTGTTCCAGGCTCCGAGATAGTCGGGTCCGCTGACTTGAGAAAGCGCAAACACGAAAATAAAACGGGAGGAAACTGGGGAGAGCCCGCCCCGCCCCGCCAACTTTTGGCGTGCCTTTTTCTTTCGCGTCTTCCCCCACTATCTGAGAGCCTGGAACAGGCTAACTTTCATGCAACTTCGCGACCCTTTTTCGCCGCTTAGCGTGGATTGTTCTCTCTCACGCAGTAAAAAAAAGTCAAGAAAAACATTGTTAGGCTGACTCGCAAGGAGCGCAGAGCTAATAGCGATAAGCCAGACTGTACAGAGATAATTTTCTTACATATATACACTTTTTATCATATATAAAATATACATTGGCATAAAACTTTGTGCAACATATATGCGCCAGACTTCATATTATTAAATCTTAAGAAAGAAAAAAGATAAACAAACAAAAACAAGTAAAATAAAAAGGGGGGGTGGCACTTGGGTATTTTTTGGGTGGATATGTGCCGCCCAGGACTCCAAATTGGCACCCCGATCTAAAAAAAAATTCCCCTAAAATTGATACCCCGTTCTAGAATTCGCCCTAAAACTGATACCCCGTTTTAGAAATGGGCCAATTTTTTATACTCCGTTCTAAGGTGCAAAGAGTACAACAGTTTGCTTGTTAACGCATTGAACCGTATGTTTAAAAGCAATCTGTCCTTGAATAATTTCAAATGGCTGCTTACAAAACTGGAGCTTTCGTGCGTTCGAAATATTATACCCCGTTCTAGAAAACGCTTCTCAAATGGATACCCCGTTCTAAATCAGGAGCTTCAAAATCACGACCCCGTTTGGCGGCACATACCCGTATAGGTAATGTATGGGAGTACCCCCCCCCCCCGCCCCCCCGGGCGCCGCGTCCAGTCAGGCCAAATTTGAAACGCGGGAAAAACGAAATATACCTTTTGAAAATACCATACTCCTGTTTCCTATATACAAGTAAAACACAACACGATGCTAAAGTTGCAAAATGATAAACTGGAGTTTTCACAGTGGTGTTCATAAAAGCATCGCGTTAACTTTAATTCCTGTTTTACTCGGGTTCTGTTATTACGTTGTGTATGATCCTAGACGCTAAACCCGCTGACTTGACGAGCGATTGGAGTTTTAGAGTTCCGTATTTGTAGTTTTACTTGTTTGATCGTTGGCCACAAAATGAAACCCTGGTTGTTTACCATTTACATGGGCAAATGGTATGCAAAATTCATGACTGATAAGATTCGTTCCGGGACCGCGTTTTAATAAAATTTCTACAAATCAGTTCCATTTCCCGAAAAACGACCGCGAAGACCTGAAACTGATACCAAAGATGGCCTTGAAGAAATGGAAGACGAATGTCCGTTTGGAATATTCCAAACGTAGTTAATTGATAAACCGATAATCGATAATAATCGTTAGAAATCGATATCAATCATCGATGAATATCGATTTCCAATATGGATCGATAGAAATCGATAAAGAAAAAAAGTTGTGACTTCGATTAATATCGATGATTTTCCGATAGCAATCGATGATGATTTTAATCGATTGTTATCGATAACTATCGATTCCTATCGATTGTTATCGATTTTGTTAATCGATAATAATCGATAAATTATTTTTTCTGTGACTTCGGTTTTGCTGGAACGACCCAAAAAGTCGTGTTCCATTTACTTTTCAACCGGGTTTTCCCAGACGTTTTCCGGAAAATTTTTTATGTTAACCAAGCCCTGTCTTGGAGATACCGGTATGTATCGTTTCAAACCTTTCCCCGGCTCCATCCTTTTTTAAATCAGTTTAACTGTGAACCACAGGACACCCACTTTTGACGACGAAAAGATCAAGAAGCGTTTGAAGTTTGTTGTAATCTATGATCAACACAATTCACACGCAGAGCTAGGCACACTTAACGCGCGTCCGACTGACCGTATTCTAAGAAACGAATTCATGTGTAAACTAAAAAATTCACTTGATGCGGCTTACACTGCACCAGGAGCCCTGACTGCACGCCAAGCTTGCCATCACCGTGCACCCCTCCCTATATCTCTAATATGTCTTTCTCTCTTCTCCAAAAATAGTCCTGATCGCAGCTTATTACATGGTAAAATTTAGAAATCTGGTAGAAATTCTTAAATAATTAAGATTAATTTAAAATTTCGCAGCCGGTATAACAAAATCTGTCGCTAATTTCTGCTTATTCTTATAATTCCTGAGTGCCCAATCGAACGCACCCTTGGACCCTGTCCATACCAACCCAAATATTTTTGAAACCAGTGAATACGCTCACCAAGACCGCATCTTTTGTCATATGAAAACGCACTCTCTCTCGTGGTATATGCACAAAATTGACATGCTTTGAGATCAGGGAAACCAATAAGTTGCAAAAAACAACAACAGTTATCTGACAGGTTTCCAAAACCGTGATGAGGTCTATTCAGGACTCCGATATGAGCTTGAGAAGGGGATTCTTGTCGTTCCGGAGGCCGCCCACCCTCTATGGGAGCTCGTTGGAATTTGTATTTTATAACTGAAATTGAATGAGGATAAACAAAGTAATAACCTGCGAAAGCAGCCGTTTCTCTTCTCTCCTCGCCGCTTGGGACGTTTCGCGAAACGACGTCCCCTGCGGTGAGGAGCGAGGAGAAAAGGCTGCATTCGCAGGGTGACAAAATAACGTAAATGACTGATCCCGCACCGACTTCAAAGATTGTTTGTGATTAGCTGGGAAAACAATAGGGATTGTCACATAACAATGCCCCTATCCCTGAAAACAATGGAAGTTCAGATTACAGGGGGCCTGTGAAATAAGGGTTTAGACAGGTGCAGGTTTACTGAAATGATTTAATAGACGTCTGGAACGTTTATTGCCTTTATTCAATTCTGAGGGTTCAAAAGAGGACGTTTAATATAAAAGAGGCGTTTATTCTAATATCTGTAACCAGCTCAACAAAACTAATTTACTTTTGTCGAAAATATCAAGAAAGTTTAAAAGAAATTCCAAATTAACTCCCATAAATTCTGGTCAAAGAGTCTCGCTTTTTTTCTTTTTCTTTTTCTTCTTCTTTTTTGTTTTTGTTTTGTGGTGCAATGTTTTTCCAATTCAGACTCGCTCCAGATCAACTAGGTAACGTCTATTTGTAAACAAAATATCAGAATAAAACCAAGCACCGACATTTGGTGTTGATCCTTTACCAGGAGTAATGAGCTCCTGTTTTTACGCAATTTGTAACACGACTGAGCTCTTTAAATTGGTTCGGGAATTGTTTGCGTGCTAAGATCTGTTAAGAAGCCGCCTCCCTAAAATAACTCCTCGATTGGAAGGGTCTTAGTCTGTACGGCGTTCGATTCAAACTTGTCCCAGTGTCCCGCGAGAGCGCGCCAAAATCATTTAACACGTGACCATCTCACATCGCCAAACGCATGTATTGTGTCCTGCATGTCTGGTGCAGCGGCAAAACTGTTGGTTTGTAATTTAGAGCCACATTTTACGTAAGTATGTTATCCTGTCCGTGGATTTTAAAGTATTAACCAAGTAATATAACGTCAAGGCTAAGGAAATGACAACGATCCACAGTTTTGCAACCTCGAGGAAGGGAAATATTGTTGCATTTTTCTCTTACACCCTGGGTTTAATTCTACGCAGGAAACACAGTCAAGAACTCTTCGTTTGCGAATTATTTTACCGTGTTGTGGTATAAGGAGTTATCATCTTGTAAATTTTGTGCATTGTATATATTTCGAGATCTTCAGTTTGGGACAACAAAGCGAAAGCTTTCTTACAGCGATTTAGCGATCGCCACATGTACGACTAAATACCAATGCAAAACCAACGGAGGTTTTCTTGGATGGTTTGGACGATATTTATGCCTTCAAGAAAGTTATCAAGTCAAACACGGCTTCGCTCTAGTTAAAGGAAAGAATTTAAATCGCCTGGAAGGTCAAAGTAAAGTGTATCGTAGTTTTGGTGGAGTCTGCTTATTTTAGCAGTCATCCACCATTTTTGATTCGTGACTCATTCGTAGTTCGTTGTCATCTTCCGTTGTCCACAAGCCTGATATTTTTGTTTAAGGGATCCTTTTTGTTTAAAGGTAAAAATTATGTTGTTTAAGACCTTAGGAAAGGCGTTTATAAGACTGTCCAGCTTTAAATAACGTAAGCTTAAGTTAGTTCGGTTGATTTGTGAACGAGAGCTTTGACGCATGCAAGTACTTCCGTTTTAACTTTCCTTACTTTGCAATCTCACTTTTGAATTCTACTTGTTCCATATATTCATGAAATTAACGGTTTCTTTACCGTGTATGCTTATTTTAATGCTTTTCTTTCGCAGGAGGGTTGTACATACTTTGTATATACTGTACAGATAGGGAACTAGAAATATGAAAGGAGGAACTCCAACGCCACAGACCAAACACACAGATGGCTTGACTTCCAAAAAGGCAAATACCTGTTTTGTGCAGCCTAATTGTACTTAATTCTCCTTAGATGTCGCTGGCAAATTTACATAAATTTTAGTCATCTTTTAAGTCAGTTATTAATTTTATTGGCCATTGGATGGCATATGTACGCTCATTTTTTTATTCCCAGTTAAGTTGCAACCTGTTGGCTAAGTTAATAGATTGCTCAATCAACAAATGTTGTTAACAGAATAATTTTCAGTTTTATTTAAAAAAGTAACGATTTTTATGGTTCTTCAATTTCTACTTAAAATAACTGGGCACCAAGGTTAACTTCGACAAGGAGGACAACACAACAAGGAATGGATGTGGAAGACATTGCAAAGTAGTTTTGGAAATTTTGGAAAATGAGTCTGATCCCAAATAGCTATGATTGGTTTTGAAATATCTTAGTAATGATGTCTTAGTAGAGTTATTAATGCAAACCAGGGCTCAAAATCAGCTTTTTTAGTTCAGTAGCCAGCCAGCAACTAATGGGAAAAATTTGGTTGACAATTTATTTAATATTATAGCTCAAAAAGTGCTTTTAAGTGTTACTCCCCTTGCAAGAAAAAAAAGGTAGAGGCCCACACAAGCCAAAGGCCAAAACGGCCAGAGCTTATCCTGGTTTCCTTAGCATGAAGCATGCCTAGGAGTATTGCTACTCCCCCTTGGATGGGATGCTAGTCCATTGCAGGGTTATCCCCCAGCAGTATGTCACTGCTACCCATTTATACCCCTGGGTGAATAGAGACAAACCCGGGATCTTAGGTCTTCAGTGAAAAATCTGCTTGCCGTACCTGCTTTTAATATAAACAGTTATGGCCGTCATGCTTTTTCTGTTGCTGCGCCTCTTCTTTGGAATCTTCCTGACTTGATGACTTGACTGTCATGTTTTTATGTCTTAATTATGTTGTCTTTAGTTTTTGTACTTTTTTATTGTGGTTTTTAAATTTAAATTTTACTGTAGTTTTAAATTTTTTAAACTTGTAAATAGTGCCTTTGGACCCCGGGAAAGGGTTTGTTTTAAATGTTGAGCGTTATTATTATTGTTATGGTGAGTCACTAGCACTCAATTCTTGGTTGCATTGGCAAGCCAGTGAGTCACAATTTTGAGCCCTGCAAGTTATTAGGTAAACAGAACTATTATCTTAATTTTTGATAATGCATAAAAGACAAAAACAACAAGCAAAATGCAAAATGGCAGGACTAACTTTGCATCTAAGTAAGGAGATTATATGTTAATAGGTTCTTGTAATTTTTCAGCCTACTGCAGAACAGATAAGATATGCCCAACTTTTAAATACAGAAGATTCCAAAGCCATGAAAGACAAGATCAAACAGGTGCCATTTTTTTACTTTGAAGCAGTTATAAAATAATGTTATGTACTTTGAAAAGCACTGGGTTATATAAGTGATTCTAAAAGCAACTTGGGTAGTTATGTATTTTATATGAAAATGCTAAATTGATAGAATATGTGACAGAGATTTACCCTTTTTTGTAGTATTCGATTTTAGAAATTGTATGGTTGTTTATATTTAGTTCTTTGCTTAATTGCAAGAAAAATCATTGAAGATTGATTTAAAAAGTGACAGTTCTGTCCTTAATCATATCACAGGCAGTCATTGAAGTACTGATATAATTATTTTCTCTTACCCTTTCCAAGCCCTATAGATAGTTGTATTAACAAAATTTTGTTGGAGTTTATCTCTGTTTGATTACAGACTCTTAGTACAGTTTCATTTGCCTTTCCCAACTGTAATGCAAAGAACATTCAATACTGCTGTTTATTTTTTAGGTTTGTGATGTCACAGGATACGGTTATGATGAAGTATGTATTGCCCTGCATGATAACGATTTTGACACAGAAGCGACAATTAATGCCTTGCTGGAAGGACGTCAAGACCAGGTTGGTTATTTGGTAGTTTTATATGTGTCTCAAATAATATTATTGATATAGTACTAGTGCAACATTGATGAATCTGCAGTAAATCCTTAGACTACGAGCAGTCTCTCTTTTTTCTCTAGTCCGTCGAGCAAAACACGAGACATGCAAATGGCCACGCGTGTGACTGATGGCGCTAGAGGGGAGAGGCACGAAAAAAAAGAGACTACCCGCAAAGCCAGAGAGAATGGTCTTTCACGGTCTAGTGATTTTTTTGGCGTCAAAACTGAAGTGTTGACAGGCCAGGCATGTGAAACTTGACTTTGGAGTTTGAATGAACAACATTACACTCACGGACTAAAGAAAAGCGCTTAGTTATTCAGATCCAGAAGGCACTTCGGAGAAAATTGGAACCCTTTATTCAGCCGTAATAAAAAAGCTTTATGCTTCAAAAGAGGTCAAAGAAAATGCGCTTGTATAAGAGGGCAAATCCTGCCGACCACAAACAATTATAGCTACAGTAAATCGATATGTGTGTCATGACCTCTCAGTATGAAACATGCGACTAAAATCACATTTGCTCAGTGAAAACGTAGAACCTTCCAGAGCATAATCTACCCAGCAGAGAAAAAAAACTTTATTGGAATAAGCAGCATTTTGGCTGGAGGTAAAAGTCGTGTAGGCCTACCACCCCCATTTATTGCTATTTCTAAAGTAAGACTACTGTTTTGGAACTAAGGTATTCCTTGACAGTGAAGAGAGGCTTTGAGCATTTAAATTGTGCGATCACATCACATACCCAGAGAGATGAGACCTCCTTACGCTTCTCTTTGCTCCGTATCTAATGTTTTTTTTTTTCGGGAAACGTGAAAAACTTTCCTGCTCAGTGCTTCAGCCATCATCAACTTGTCAATGGTTTTGATTGTTGACAGTTTGTTGTCAACGCTTCACAAATCAGCCATTCGCATTTTGCGTTGTGAGGCCAACGCTTAATTCATTGGCTCTGGCTAAACGGGCAGTCTCTCTTTTTTCTTCTTCGGGCTGCTGCCCTCGTTTCGCGCGTCTCGCGGCTTTGCCGCTCCCGTGTGTGTGCATTGCTCTCACTAAATCTGAAGAAAAAGAGAGACTGCTCGCAGTCTATAAATCCTTGTCTAAAGGAAGTGCCAAGAGACTGGGATAATGTCTCTAATATAATGGGGGTCATAATAGCAAGAACTGCCATTTTTTAAACATTTTTTATTTGGTGTGAAGAATGTCAGTCATTTTATCATAGTGTTCAAAGCTCAAAAAGACTTGTCTTGTCTTGTGACTTGTCAGCTTGTCCTTTGGACAAGCAGATCTCATATGTTGCTTACCCAGGGCCACTTCTTGCTTGTCAAAGTTATTGTTGGATCAATTTAGGTTTCCAGGAAACTGCCCACCTACCCCTCCCCCACGCTAACATTAACACTTACTTCTCGCTTAGGGCAAAATGTTGGCTTAGGGGAGGGGTAAGTGGGCAGTTTCCTAGAAACTTAAATTGATCCTTATTGTTTTTGTTAGAGGATGACTTGTGTGGGCCCTTGTCCATCGCGCCCGTGAGCTTTAAAAATTACTTGCCCAGCAAGATAATCTGCTTGTCCCTAACTACCAGGCAGGACTTTCTTCAAACCATGCTAATCTATCAGGCCATCTTTAGCCTTTTTTTGTGTACACATGTTTGCAAATTGGCAAAATTTAAGGTGACTCGACCCAGTTTTTTTGGGGGGGTACCATCCTACTTTGAAGCTCTCTGGTATCCCCACCTTTACTTTTATCGTAAGTCTAACACATAGAATGGATAACATATAGATCAATCTACAATATAACATAAAATTTTTGGCGATCGGAGTAAATGTCACGTGGTTATAATGCCACGCCCCTTTGAGGTCTGAGTCGAAAATCTGCTGTTGCCGGCATTTTTTCGTGAAAATCTCTCGGCTACACATAGTGCGCATTAGTGCCTTGCGCTGAACAGAGTTTCACCAAAATCGCAAAGACCCAATTCGAGAAATTCAGCGGTTTCCAAATTTAGGTCATAATTTATGCGAAAATGATAAGCAAACTTTACACGGATTATATCTAATAAACTATGAGATTCATCTCTTTATTTTGGGCATCGTTATAACAGATGGGTCCTTGCAAGTCAGCAAAACGCTTTAGGGCCTTGTAAATGCGTGCGATTTCGAGCAAAGCAAACATATAGAATTTATACTTTTCGCTATTTGTTGACGTTTGTCAGCGTTTAAGAGTCCTTCTCACGAAAAAAGCATTTTCTTAAAAATTTGTAGTTTTTTTTCATTCAAATTTTTTCAGGGCCACAATTGATTAACTAACTACCCGGACTCTGAATTTCATGGTCATTGAAGAACTGTGACATTACCTTCTATAAGCCCAAACTTGAGTAAACATTGAAGATTTTTAGCGTTTTGGCTGAGTTTGTGCTTTGGGAGTTGTCTGTTGTTTCTAGTCTGTCATTATACAGCATTCTTGTTCAGCACGCGTGCAATGACCACGCTTGGCTGACTTCCGAATGCTCACCGAGATATTCCCGTCACGACTTGGTTTAATTATTGGCTTGCATTAAACCTATGAAAAAATGATATTTTTTTAATAGTAAGTAGATTTAGTGTGTAGCACTTCTTGATTTTTTTGCAAAGGCACAAGAAGCACGAGAATAAAAATTAAAAATTGATTAAAAATTGTGACTTTGACCTCTATGTATCACGCGATGGCCTGTCTCACTGTACCAAGGGACGTGGCAGCACCTTGACCAAACTTGTTAGCGACTTTTCACCAAAGAAATAGAAAATGTCATGCTTTGAGCAGCCCACTGAAATGAAAGTTGCTGTAATGTTGTAGTAAACATTTCATATCAGACAGTAAAGAAGCCAAGAAATGTTTTAAAAACTTTCTGGAAATGTTTTAAAATGAGTAGAAGGAGAAAGAAAAGGTTTGGAAATTTAAAGCATTCCGCAAAAGTTGAAAAGGAGAATTCTTGTTCACTGTGAACTACTAATTCTTTTACACATTTGTTCAAGCGTGAAACATGCAAGTTATGTGCAACATCGTTTTAAAATCACTTTATATTTTCAAGTTTTCTCAAGGAAGAAAGTGAAATTTAAATTCAAAAAGATTTTGGTCACATGCTGGGCAATTGGTTCTTGGCAGATTCTGTTCAATAGTGTAGCAGTACACACATGCTGATCGTGGAAAGTGAAAAAAAGTGTTCAGAATGTGCCATTTTCATCACACGTGAATTAGCAACAGCTACATTTGAAAGCTGGAAAAAGACAAGCAAATATCTCCTGATTGATTTTTTAAATATGATCATAACATGCCGGGATATTTGCAAGAAGTGGGTAGCAAAATTGCAGGGAACAAATGTGTTCATTCCTGGTTCCGAGAATTTTAAGTCATCAGCCATTGCTGAAAAATGTACAAAGCAAGCTTATTCATTATTGACAGCCAGGAAAAAAATAAGCCTTGACAAAAACAGCCTAGAGATTCAGGCTAAAAGGTGTCATTTTATTTTCAACCCTTAGGTAGTATGAAGTGTTGCTTCAGATGGTAAATTTTACTGTTTACCGCTTGAGAACACTGAGTATTTCCAAAGAATTGCATGTCTACTTATGTGAAATCCTTCACTTTTTTACTTTAAAGGTTCATTTCCTTGTACAAGTTATGATATTATTGCTTTGTGTTAACATTTGCTAGAGTGAATGGGTCATGAGAACAAATAAAAAGAAGAAACATCAAACGCCAGTCACTCAGGCCATTGATTCAATCATTCCCACATCAGAAACGGCTCCATCACAGACAACTACAGCACCATCGTCTAAACCAGGAGGACAACGGCAAAACAGAGGAAAAGGTTCTTTAAATTTTTGTTACTTAAATACAATATTTTAGCCAGACTAGACCTCTATTTCTTAGTATTCTACATCTGCTTTCATACATAAGTCTGGAAAGTGTTCCCTACTTAAATTAACACATCCTTTAAAAAAAAATCAACTCCCTACCTTAAATTTGAAATAAATTACCCGGCATAGCCAAGTACTTCCCTCCTCCAATCCTATACAGTGTACAATTAGTTTTGAATTACATATACATCGTACAAATTTCGAGACCCCTTAGTCACTTGCCAACCTGTTTTTCCAATTTCAAAAAAAAAGGCTGTTGAACGTTTTTCATCGTGGGGCATATACATGTACTGTAAATGATCTACTAAATGCCTGGGGTGTCTATTCAATTTTAGGGGTCCAAGTGGGGGCATGTAATAGATAGGAGGTGTTTAGAAGAGGGAGGTGTTTATTCTCATAAATATAACAAGCTCAACAAAACTAATATGCTTTTGACAATAGTATCAAGAGTGTTTAAAAATAATAGTGGAGTATCCACTCCATCTTGGCCATCTAGAGATGCATATCGCTCTTTCAAATCCAGGGTTTTCATTAAGAATTCTAGTAGCAGGAGAAAGGTGTTGCGTTACAGGAGAATATTTTGAAAGAGGCTCTATATCTGAATATAAAATAGTCATACTCTGCAGAATGTTTGCAGGAGAGTCATGTCTAGTAAATGGAGAATTGTCCGATCTCCAATGCCTTATTAACACCCTGCAAATCCCAACATCGATGTCCGAATCATCACTCAGGGTTATTGTGTTACCATCGTTCGTATTACCTTACTTTAAACTTGGTATTGAACAAGATGAAATACTCAAAGCCTTGTTAATCAAGCAAGAAACTGAATGAATTGAATGATTTTGCTCCTGTTTGCTAATTCCTATTTTTTGAAGTAATTCTCATAGGGGGCGTCTCGTTAATTAGAGAGAGGTATCTAATACAATAAATTTTAACAGTGTAGAGGGGGTGTTTATTAGATAAGAGGTGTTTATTTGGGAGGGGGCATTTGTAAGGTCATTTGCGGTAATTGTGCTTATTTATTTATTTATTTATTTATGTAATTTGTCTCTAACATTTGTTGGTTTCTTTTGCTTCACTTAGGAAAAAATCGTCAGTCAGGGGATCACAATAACAGCTCTGAGAAAGATCAGAGGAATGAAGGAATAGTAAATAACAATGAGAGAAATGCTGGTGAAAGTGGACGGGGAAGAGGATCTCGTGAAGACAGATGGAATGATCGGAAACCTGGTGGCAGAGGTTTGAAATTTGTTTGTGCATGTAAAATGATTTTTATGGCTGTCTGGTAATGTTTTATGTTTTTAAATCTACTTTCTATTATTTTTCTTTTTGCAGTGAGGTCTTCAATGATTTTGTTGTATTTGCTTTCTCATTAAAGAATTGATATAGATGGTGTGTTTTAATTTTAGGTGGACCTCCAAGGCGAAGTGGAAGAGGAGGGGGAAGGCCAGGGTCAGTATTAATACTTATAAATTATTTAGTGCAATTTTGCAGTGTCCTCATAGTGTGGCACTTGTGGTACTTGGCTGTTTTATATTGTGTTTTTTGTATGGTGGAATTTGTTAAATGAAATACTGAAAGAATTTGCTGGCAATACTGTTACAGTGGAAACTACATATTACAACCTGTTTCAAGCAGCCACCCTGTTTTAGACAACTTGTTTTTAAAGTGGTGATTTTTCAGTAACATCAGTCTTTGGTCATTTTCTTCTTAATTACAAAATTTAGAGTGTCTTGGACTTAAACAGCCTTTAATAATAATTGCAGAACTGTAAAGATGGTATACTACTTTGTTATCTGGCCTTATTAAGGGTACGTTCCTTTCGGATAATCTGGATCAGGATCAGTGATCTGAGATCACTTGGATCGGATGACGGAAGATCAAATGAACCAATGAATCCACTCTGGACAAGGATTCATGGGTTCATTTGATCTACCATGATCTGAGTGACCTTGGATCACTGATCCTGATCCTGATCATCTCAAAGGAACGCAGCCTAAGTGGCTGTGGCTACCCTTAATGTGGCTCGACTGGATTTTTTAGGGGGGATACCTCCCAAGTTTGTGCATTAACTATGTCAGCATGAGTAAAGATATGGGAAAACAGCGTGCAAAGAAAGTAGTGTCCGATAGCCCAGGGCTAGTGGATTTTTCTATCGGGCCAGTGAATTCTGTTTTTTACTTGCCCGACAGGCAAGTGATGTTTTCTGAGGAATTTGAATAACAGAAGAACTGTGAAATCAATTGTGCTTGTCAAAAAGCTTTCGGGGCTAGTTGAAATGATGTCAGGACTAGTAAGTGCTATTTCAGCTTGCTGGAATGGCAAGCTGTAAAAATGATTTTCTTTGCACCCTGGAAAAAAGTCACCACAACTGTATTATATAAAGATGAAAATTTCTTATGATCTGGGTTTTATAGCGCCTTGCACTAATGACGTCACAAATTTTTGGTCCCTGCTGTGACTCAGACATTGAACCTGACCAGTATAAGAGTTTTGTGTGGGAAAGTCACGTTGGCCAGCAAATTTTTGTCGTCTTTGAAGATTTTTATCATCAAAAGAAACAAAATCCAGCTTGGTTTCAATAACTTATATCCTGAAAATAGTCAACGTGTGCCAAGAAAACGTTAAACATGGAAAAAACTGTACAGATGAGTGATTTTATTTCTAATGTGGTGTCATTACGGTGGGTAAAGTTATGTGACGGCATTTTACTAAGAATATATGGAATGCAGGGCTTCAAAGCTGTTCATAAAACGTTAAATTTATAGTCAAAGGCTGCTCAATTGTTTTTGAGTGCTTATGTTATGCTACTTTGATAGTACTACAGGATATAAGTACTGCATGGTACCTACCTGGCCGCACAACAGCAGAACAAAATTATACAAGATTATACTGAGACAGAGCTGGGGATCCAATTTCAGTAGGCTTCTTTGATCAGGTCGTTTTATTTTCTGATGTTAACCATTTATTCAAGTTACTTGGACCAGGTTTTGCTCCCTATAGCAGTAATGCCTTTTATATACTAGTAATAGTTGACACTACAGCTGCCCCCATTCTGTATATTGTCGGTCAATAGTATTCTTGCTCGTTGTGTAGCTCTTTGAAATAATATACTGATTCACAATGAAGATTTTCACACATATTCCATACAATAGGTGAGATAAATACAGGAAATGCAAGGTTCCATGCACAGTTTCAGCTCGATTCACACAGCTTTGATCAAAACATTCTCAGTTTCGAGAATAGTTTATTCTAAACCATAAGAAAAGATTTAATTAGAAGTTGAATATTTCACTATTTCTCTTTCACTTTTTACATTCAGTTCATTTTATTTGCTGGAAAGTAAGCCTTAGAAATTAAAAGGACGTTTGATCGATTCACGCTCGCGCATTCTAGTCTTATTTTAAACTTTACAACGGAAGGACATCTGTGAGCAGGGAATAAGTCAGCACAGAATTTGATTTTTGGCAAATTTCTGTAATCGTCCATTGTTCTGCTAGTGATAAGCTAGCCGTTGTTCACTCGTCTTGCTTGTTTGGGGCTGAGTCTTATTCCGATCAAAGAGAGAGAAAGAGTGTCCGGCAAGGTTTCCAATATAAATCAAAGATTTGTGAACTCATGTCCGGCAAACTCTCCAAGTATTTATATATACACAGTTAAACGTACCTTATAACCTCATCTGCGCTCAACGAGTGTCTTTTGGTCCATAACTTTCGAAACAACTGCTCCACAGAATGTCACTGCGTAACGCAAAAGAGTATCGAAGTATGACTGCACAATAAATATCACAAAATCTACCTGAGCAGTTCCTTTGAGATTTTATGTCTTTACGTCATCCTAACCATTTCGTACTTGCGGGCCCAAACAATAGAAACGTCATCATTACCTACCGATTCCTCGCGGCCCCTGTTCAAGCAAATCAAGATTTTTTCTATATTGACTGTATGACTGTATATTTCAACTGTAAGTACTTTCCTCAATATACGCACGAGTTACTACAGTGCCTCCTCGGGTTTCGCCTTCTGGGTGAAATCCCTGAGGGGGCAATTAGAATAAAGCTCAAAAAAAAATTTAACAACGCTCATTGCGAATTTTATGAACAATTTTCATACAAAGCCTTTAAGTAGAATGCAAAGTTTGTCTGAGTCACTCAGGGAGCCTAAGGTGACAAAACCTATTTTTAGTAATAGTGCAAAGCGGTATTGCAATCGGAATCGCCATGGCAATGTAATGACACCATAACGATTTTTATTTATCTTTGTGTTTCTCTGTAGTTTTCGCTAATGGAGCATGTACCTGCCATAATTGCGTCAATTATGGCAAGGTTTAAACAAATTCATGAAAACGGTAACATAGCATGCTATCCACAAAATTAGCTAATATTTTAAGAAAATGATAAACTTTGGAAAAACGCCTTCATCTCATAGTGGTTTGATTCCATTGAAAACTGCATACGAAAAAAGAGGGTAATTGCTCTGGGCGATTGCAAGTAAGAAGAATTTTATTGACCTGCAATCAGCTGCTCTTGTTACAGTTTTTGCACGTAATTTGGTCCGTGCCTACCAATTTTACATTATTGAAAAAACCGCTCAATAATTTTTTTTATAAACTTGACAATCCCAAGATCAATAAATGTACCCTGAAAGTTTAAAAAACATTGGAAACAGGGAAGGCTTTTAAATAGGGCCTCAAATATAACCAATTTTCCCCTTAGATGTTGAGTTTACAGGTGAGCATTCTCATTATTTACTGGCATTGTTTTCAAGTTTCATATGCATGTGCACAGTTAGCTAAAGAAGTAAATTTGCATTTAAAAGAACTCAAGATTACTTGTTGAAGAAATATCGTGAATATGCTAATAATTGGCTTGTGTCACGGACACCAGTGAGAGCCGAAACAGTGAACGTCACAACTCATCATGTAGGATGCAATATTGAATTATTATCTTACTCGGGTGTAAGAGTTGCTGTGATGTTATATTATATAAGTAGTTTCTTTCCCTGGTTATTAGCATATTCCAGAGATTTTTTTGGGAAAGTAACCGAGGGTCCTTTTTGATGCAAATTTTTTTTGCTAGTTGTGCACATGTGGCAGGTATATACTCCCTTAAGCAATTTCTTAAAAAAAAGATAAAACAAAGATAAATATAAATCGTAATGGCGTCATTACATTGCCATGGCGACTCCGATTGCAATAAAACCCAGATCAAAAGAAATTTTAATTTTTATGTAATATAGTTGTGGTGACCTTTTCGCCATATCTTTACTCATGCCGATGTAGTTGATACTCAAACTTGGGAGGTATCCCCCCTAAAAAATCCAGTCAAGCCACCTTAAGCATTCCTGTTTTGTTGTTAGTGGTGCTCTTATTTTCCCCTTGTATTGAGTCCACCATTGCTTGGAGACCTAAATAATCAAGTAACCTGTTATTTTTTGCATCCCTAATTAAAAATAACTGAAACTAAACTGAAACAGATGTAATACGTCATGACTTAAGAAATAGTGAGGCTACAGAATGATTAACCATTCATTGTTATTGTAATCAGTAAGTCACGGGAACACTGTATACTGTATATACCATAAGTAGAGGACAATTAATTCCAGCACGTAAAGTTGTGGTTCTTCTAATGCTGCATTTACCGTTTAGCAACTTTGTTGAAAGCATATTGAATTGCCTGAAAGCATTAGCTGTGCTGTCTTAATGTTTGCTGAAATAAATGGTGGTTGTATGTTATGAAGTGATCCTGTATTAAGAAGCCAGTTTTTTAACTCCCCAGGGTGGTCAGTATAATATAAGAACCATTGCAACTTTAAACTTGCTCATTTTTGTGGGCCATAATAATTTTAGGCGATCATTCCAATCCCGTGGCCGTGATAGACCTAACAGATTTGGTGGAGGTAACAGAAATGCTTCAAATTCCACAGCAGTCAATGGACCAACAGTAAATGGTAGGTTTCCTGTTTAACATGGTGTAGAAGTCTGAAAAGGTTGTTGGGTAGGCAAAAGTGTAAGAAAGACCTGATAAGGTGTGAACTGGTGAGGTCAGAAGTTCCAATGTTCCCTCTGCAGCTGACAATGTCATACTTGTTCAGTGCCTTTCTTTACATGAGACTGTGCCTGAGAAAGCCTTTTCATGCTAGGTTTATTATTATGGAATATGATACAGTTATGTGTTAGGTATTTCAAAAGTATGCAAAAAGAAAAATGAAGCAGAAAAATGTAAGAAACTTTAGTTGCTAATTTAATAGGCCTTGTAAAGAGTGTACCATTTTATGAAGATGGTTAAAAAATCAAATTTATCTAAAAATGTAGAGCAAAAGACGATTGCTGCTCAAGTAGATCTAGTAGCCTGCATGGTAGGCAGTTTTTTGGTTTGTTTTTCTTTTGTAGTTTGTAAAGTAAAGAGATTCAGCCCTGTGAAAGCTGAACGGAGGTCAGAAAAGGAGAAGGTGCCAGGGAAGGAAGGCAGAATTGTCCTTTGTTGAGCTTTTGGGTGGCTGTTTATATATCTTTTATAATACAAACGAAAAACACACCAAAAAAACACTCACATTGTTTGTATAATAATAAAAATGGGGAAAAATATGTAGCTAGGTTACAGAAGTTGAGCCCTTGGGTTCAGAAAGAAAATGCAAAGCATGTTTCAACTGGTATTTGCACAGCAGCTGCATTTTATCTTGGGTATATCATTTCAACTTAAGATAATAAAATATTTTATCACATAAATTCTCTAAACAGTGTATCCACAAGTTGCCCATAGTTTTTAGGGCCAGTTATTTAAATGGCGTTTAGCGCTTGTTTAACAAAACCATGTTCTAAACTATTTTGAGTTTTCCCAATGTTTTTATTTAAACACCATTTATCAAGAATTATTTTGAAAGCACTTATTTTCTGAAATTAACACATTAGGAAAGAGATCTGGAGGTCCAGTGATTTCTTAAACCACTGACTAAGTTAGACTTTGTTTAAATAACTGACCCTAAGAGGTCATCATAATTATTGGGCAGACACAAGTTCCAGCGATTTTTGCTTTGCTTGGTGTGAGGGCTTCACTGTCATGATTAACTCCAGCTTTTTCAACCCCACCACATTCTTTGCCAAGTTCATTATTGATTTTATCCAGTTGTCACCTCCTTTTTCAAAGTTGTTGGTTTTCTTTTTCAGTTTTTGTTCACCAGTCATCTTCTTTAAAGATTAGTATAATTATTAAGATAGTTAATAGAGCATGAAAATATGGTACTCCTCTGCTTTAAGCAGTTATCTTTTGTTCTGATTAGGTGAAGAAATGTGGGGGGATGAAGATAGTACAAGCAAACAGACTGAGACAGAAGGTAATATCAATGAATACGGCAGGTTTTCAGTCAGTGGTGAATGCATTGTTTACATTCCTTGGTTTTCGAAGTATGACATTATTTTTGTAATATTAATACACTGTAAAATTGGATTAAAAAGGTAAATCAGAAGTTACAGCACCAACAACAGAGGAGTGGGGAGCTGAGGAATGGAGTCCTGTTAAGCAGGTAAAATATAGAACTAAACAGGCTGTTGAGACATATGTAAAAATTGTAAATATTTGTTTACCAATAAAGCAGGTAAAAACTCTCAAGAACCTGTTAACATGTTTGTGTGTTCTAGATTGAATTGGAATATTTATTGTCTTTAGAGGAGAGGAGAAAACTGCAGAACCTAGTGAAAAACCTCCAGGAGCAAAGGAGAGAACTAATAATAACTCAACCCATACATGGCATTGCAATGGGCATTCAAACCCCAGCAAACTTTGGTGGGAGGCCATTGCACTCACAACTGCCACAACCTTTTCTTCTTGGACAAAGACATTTCACTTTTAATTTTTATTTATCAAAACATCTTGTCATTGGGTCTGTGTGGTGAGGATGTGCAGTTTAAAGCTCATTAGAACAAAGTTTGTGTTCAAATTTCCATGCCTAGTGAGATGTGTAAGCTAAAGGATGCTTATTACAAGTATGATCCTCATTGTGAAGTAATTAAAATCAACATAAACTTACCAAATATGAAGTGATCTGAAAGTGTCGTAACATTCTTGTCACGTGCAAAGAAATTCAGCATTGATGGACATTACTACATTGATCACTGACACTTTGCCAGGGTCTACAATAAACATTGCAATACTTCCTTCATCTGTCAGAAGGTCTAACCTGCCTTCACTAGCATCTCATTGGATCTTACCAGAAGCATATAACCCTGAAGCATAACTCTGTCCCATGCTGGGGATTTTTAGGAAACCAATCAAAATTAATTTTACTCCCTAATATGGAATTACTGAGAGCAAGAATGTCGTATGAGTGCTTAGGGAAAACTTTTAATGTGATGTAAATGATGTGCTGTAAAAACCAATTACTGTTTTACGACGTAATATTTGATGAAAAATATAATATTATTCCCCATATGACCAGGATTGACTTCCTCCCAACAAGACAAAGTCGACTCATGGCATGCACCATAAGAGAAGTGATTTCTTGAAGTTGTCACTTCAAAAAACAGTTTTTGGGTGACCATTGGTGCAAATAACCTTAAGAATCACTTACTATCTATCTAGAATAACTAGTAACACATATTTTCAAATAAATTTCACTAGATGGGTTTGCAGGTAGTAGCTTGAGGATGATCCTTGTCAGTAAAACAGGCTGCAGATGCATGTTGGTGGCTGATTTCAGCGCAAGGCTTCACAATATTGTGAAGAAATGTAAACATCCTTGTCTTACTCTGTCACTGTTTGATGTTTTCAAGCCATACCACTTAACTTTGTGTCTCTTTATGTTTTCCTAGGGTTGCATATATAGCAGCGTAATTACTTTATTTTTTATGCCCCGAAACGATTTCTTTCGGCCGTAGACATACATGTATACAGCGTTACAAGCTCAAAGTTTTTAGCCTTAAATTCTCTGGTTCCATATTTTGGCAAAAAAGCTTCCGTGCTTCTGATTGGATGGCTACGTCAGCTAAAAATCTTCAGCATGGTTCTCAACAGATAAGGGGAATTTAGACACTTCAGGGTTATAATTATGCTTCTGATCGTACATTATGTTCATCAAGCTGCAAGAATCCAAGGTCTAGTGGATTGTAGAAGATACTGTGAAAAAGCACTTTCTCAAACAAATAAATTTTACATTTTTGTTTTGCAGTCAGTGTCATCAAGCACCAATGATGCATTGTTCAGTGGCAGTACAGGTACAGATTCCTGGCCAGTTAGTTCTGATAGCACTGTTGTGTCATGGGACACACAGACAGTCAATGATTCAACTGCTTCTACAGCACCAACCTCAGACACCAGACAAAAAGCCACTGATAACTCAACGCACTGTCTTGAGAGGTATTAATGATGCTGAGTATGATATAAAATAATTGTGTGTATCAGGAGGGGGGAGGGGTGTTATCCAGAGAGACTGAGGGCTGAGGTGGTCAACAGTCTCTGAGATCTGCAAAATTCTTCATATCATTGAAAAGCCATATGCAATATTCTTTTAATATTCATACAATAATTCATATTTCATAGTTCTTAGCAACCTCACCTCCTTGTAGACGTTCTTCAAAACATTTGCCTGTTTATTGGTATGGTTTCAGAATATGAACATTTTGCAGATACTTCTCAAAAGATGACTTCTGTCTTGCAAAATTTTTTGTGCATTGTTGCATTTCTTCCATTCAGTTTAAGTCAGAAAATGGCTCTTTATCTCTGGTTAGCTGTGAATTAAAGAACTCTCTCGTCATTTCCTTGAGTTTATTTGTGCCAAAAGAGCTAGGCTGCAGCACTGCTGCCTGGAAATGAGGTTGCATGTATATAGTGGGGGGGGCAATATACCATGTTATCAATGGTATATTGCTCCCATCTTCCAAATTTGATCAGTGCCAGCTGGTCATGAAGAGTGAGGTGGAGTATTATAATTAAAGCTAATCAGAAACTGCAAAAAACTTTGAGTGAATGACGATTGTTTCGCATGTTAGCTAGGATGTTGTTAACTTCCTTTTCTGAGCTGTAATTTTCTAAGTGAAAATATTGGATTTTTCTGTTATTTCAAGTGATGACATGGCAATAATACATGCCATACCATGTGGCCATACAAATCAAGCTGGTGGTAAAGATCAGTTCTCTTCTGTCGATTTGCCAATACCACGTATCCCACTTCCGGGTGAACGACAGTCCTTACACGACCATCAAGACTGGATCAGCAAACTGATGGATAAAGTGGTTCTTTCCTCGTCAGTTGGAGTGTCCCCTAAAGATTCTTTGACAACAATTCAAGCTCAGCCACAGAGACAGCCACGTCCTAGCAGGACAAAGAAAACACCAAAGAGTCAGGTACTGTACAGACAGTATTTTTAGCTTGCAATATAATTGAGTGAAATATTTTCCTTGAGCTGATGAGAGTTTTCTGTTTTCAGATTCCTGTTCAAGCTGTGGAGATGCCAGGGTCTATGAATGACAATCTTGATGTACAAGTGAGTGTTTAAAAATACACATTTAAGAAAAACAACCACAATCTATTCCCTCTAAGTGCTAACTATGCACACTTTTTCATAATTGCTTTTAGACATTAGTAAAGTTTGTTGGAAGTAACAACTATTTACATTACAAAGAAATGGTGTTTTATCTCCAAAAAGCCACAGTTCAACAGTTTCTTATCCCTTGTTTCAGTCACCTTTCCTTACCTTCAGGCAAAGACTCAACCCTCAAGTATTTTCTTCTATTTATGTCTTGAACATTATTTTGTCATCTCTTTAGTTTGGAAATGTGGAATTTGGTGGTGATTCTGTCAGCAGTCCACGGAAAAAAGAGGTGCGTAATGAGAAATAAAAAATTTATTTTGCATCCAGCTGCAAATATCACTAACAGTAAGTTAGTTTAGCCTGTACTGCAGATATTTTCTTCTGGTGCATGAATATTTCTGTTCACATAACTGCCATGCTAAATTCTAAAAAAGTTGAAGAGTTAGGGCATACCAAAGGGTTTGGCAGGGTTCGTGTGGGTCATGGAAAACCTGGAAAGTCATGGAATTGAAGAATTTCATTTATCAGGCGTGGAATTAAGTCATTGAGTTTTTAAATTGCTGTGTCAGCAAGTGTAGGCAACGAAAGTCTATGTAACACGCAGGTAAGTGTGTTACCAAGGGAAAATCTTTGGCTGCCCAGACTGTTAAAGAGTTTAACAATTCAATGCAAGCTTATAGTTTTTGTTTTATTCACTAAACACAGGAGTTCCCTCCTGCTCAACAAGAGGACATAAGAGCTGAGGAACCAAGGTAATTCAATGTTATTGTTAGGTAATTACATCCTAGGAATCAGCAAATGTTGCTCTGTTGAGAAATGTTTTTTTCCTGTTAGAGGGTTAATGACAACATCACACTATTTTCTATTGGAAATAAGTGGCCTTAAGCATACATATAACTTATGAACTTAACCTTTAGTTCAACCAGTAGCAGTGAGTCCCCAAGCCCACCATTGCCATCACAGCATACTGCGTCAAGTCTTCCATCCTCGCCAATTGCCACTCCCATTACCATAGCAACCTCAACTTCAGCTGGTTCAAGTTTGACATCATTAGAAGAGAGTTCATCAAGGCATTTCCAGCATCCATCTCCTCGGACTCAACAGCAGTCAATCAGCATATCACAAGTAACAAAGGTAATAATATTATTCACAGTGATTTTTCTCCCGCTTTTTAAAGTGCTCCATCATGATATCATCTGTGTGTTAGTATTTCCTTGGCAAATTTAGCTAGAATTGTGTAAGAGGCCTTATGGCTGATGGATTGGATGTCTTTTGTTTCTGTTTTTCTGTAACTAATTGAGATATGTGTCATTTTCTTGTAGCCAATTACACCAGAGCCAATTCCCCTGCCACCCCAGATAGACACAAGGGAGAGTTCCGTTCCAAGCAAATCACCGCTCTCTAGTGACCAACAGAAATCATCTCCCAATCTTCAGTCATCTACCATTTCCTCACCATCACTGAGTGCTGCAACAAACCATAACCAAGTAGGTTCTTCATCACCAATGAGGTCAACGTTGTCTTCATCTTTGCAGAAGGACATCAGCCTAGAGACAAGGCCTTACCAGGTACATTAAAAGTAATGATATCGATGTCAAATATTTACAAGAACTGTGCTGGCCATAATGGGGGGTATTTTTTTTTTTACTTTGGCAGCTTGAACTAAAACCAGCTTGTCACTTTCAAGTGAAAAAATATTGTTTATGATCTAAATCTGAGTAAATTTTTTTCGTATAAACTACAGTATGGCAGGAAACTTATAGGGCCAGGTATTTAGATGTATTTTAGCTAGCGTTTAACAAAACTGCTTTCTAAGACTTCAATTTGACCAACGGTTAATCTAAACACAAAAAAGTTTTATGAAAGCAGTTATAGAGTAGACTACAAAAGCATTTATCTTCTTAAAATAACCCACTGAGGAAGAGATCTGTGGGTTCAAAGATTTGTTAAACCACAGCTTAAGTTAGACTTCATTTAAATAACAGGCCCATAGTTTTCATTTCAGCTGTGACATAAAGCTCACCAGTAAAGAGTCAGTGTAATGCTGGTGAAGTAAAGCAAGTGTCTGTTAAGTTACTATTTTCCAAGTATTGTTTTCACTTACAGAAACATGTAACACAGCCATCAGTACCGTCAACAAAAGACAAGCTTAGCTCCAACTCACTGAGCAGCTCCACTGTTTCCTCTGGTGTATCTAGAAATGAAGGTCTGTCTTCTGTGGAACCACTTCACCCCCCTCCTGGGGTCACTGTTCCTGCTAATATGAATCAAGTGACAAGCTCATCATCCTCTGGTTTTACCACGGTAACAATGTCTGGCACAGGCAAACCACTTTCACATACCAGTGAGTTTTTACTTTTAAAATTTCTATTTTTTTTTTTTGTATAATTGTCTCTCACCGAAGAGTTTGAGAATCCATGTTCTAGCAACATTTCTTGTCTATTACACAATAGTTTTGGGCCATGGATGGTTTTATAAAAGTAATGGTTTTTGCTCCTGGTGTATCACACTAAACAAAAATTAAGTCTTCACGGTAAGTATAGTATGTACTTAAAGAATTGGGGAAAAAATATTAAGTCTTCACCATAAGTCGGTAGACCTTTAATAGCAATACTATAGTAAGTAGTAATAACCAAAGGTTATGGAGTGCAGACAACAACGATCAAAGGTGAAAACACTTTGAACCATCACTGTGCTTTGCGTAAGTTCCATGTGACAGATAGCCGAAACATGTGATCAGATTACGAGTGACAGAAGGTCCGAACACGCGTGATCAAATTGCATTCTGTGCATTCCATTCATTCTTAGTGGAAGTCTAAACAAATGCTGCCTACATACATGCGACGCATGTGTAATAACATCCCAGAGATTAGGACTGCAGGCTTCTCTTGTTGCCTGCTATTATTCTGTAAATAGAAAAGAAATTTTCATTTCTTTTTAGTAAAATTTTGCCATAATTCCTATCCAAATAATAATGTTGTGTTTAGTTGATGAAATGATCCATTTTTCTTGGTTGGTGTTCATTATGTTGATTTTATGGTTATTTGTTTACAGCAAAACCATCATTACCACCTGGTGTGTTACCACTAAACCACTTATATGGCATGCAACAAGCAGGACTTATCCATGCTTATGTAAGTACTAAACCCTAGTATTAGTACATGTCTTATGCTCAAGTTCCTAAGCCAACAGGAGCAGGGTTGAGAATGAACTGACACATACCTGTATTTCTATTTTGTTTTTTCTTTGCAGCCATTACCATATGGCTATGAAGACCTCCAGAGACTACCAATGGTAAGAATTGTTTTGTGATGCCTTATTACATTGTGTAATTGATGTTGTTTGATGACATTCTTTATAGAGCTCGCAATTGATGGGAAAGACAAGAGCATTACATTGGGATATTATGCTACTTGAAATGACAGTATGGTTTTCAGTAGAATCAGAATAAAACTTAAAGTGAGAACCAAAATTTTATATCATAATTATTTCCAGCACTAAACCAAATTTTCTGTCGTTACTTTTGCTTTAGTCTCCATACTATGACATACCACCTTTCCAAGCAGCAGGTAGAGATGGGCTTTCTACAACATTTCATGGTAAGTCTACCTTAATGTGCACTTAATTTGTGTTATAAATAAGTGAGTGCTGATGATCGAGAAAGTCTTCAAATCCATGTGAATGGCAAGTTCTTTAAAAGAAAGTAAGATTAACCAGGAATTGAAGAAAATGTCTTTAACCCTAGCAAGGATTGAACTTGTGACCTCTGAATGAGATCTTCCACAGCTGAAACGGGCTGAGCTTTAAGGGGAATTGGGGGCAGGTCATAAAAATATAAAATATAGGTGTTCAAGTCGCGGTAATGCAGATGTACTGTGTGAATTAATTGTGTGAGCTTCATATTATTGGTATGAAGTCATGCAAGTGCTGTGTAGGTTACAGGCTTAATTTGTAGAGTTTCACGTTGCCTAGTATAATGTGCTCTAAGAAAAATTTGAGGGAGTCAAAAATCTATCAACCTGTTTATTCAGGGAGCCTAGGTTTTGTGTTACAGTGAACTTTGACTAAATCTGGATCCCATCTTGGTGTGTAGAGAGGTACTTAGAATGGATGGAATGCAGACACTGTCAGTGGAGGGATGAAAACTCTTTTTTGATACAAATTAAATTGTCTCATTACATCAGAGAAAGGGTTTAATTCTTTGTGTTCTCAACAGCCTGACTAAACTAGATATGTTCATAGTTGAAGGGAACTGTGTTAATGGTGACAGTAAAATTAATATCTGTAGAGCTAAAATAAATGTGTCTTAATTTCTCGAATCACTGAAACAGGAGAGCAAAAGTTTGGTAGAACAGATGCATCTTCACCAGTGCCAACATCCCTGAACCAGGCAGTGACTGTTCCGCAAGCTCATCTACAACAACAGGCGTTTATTAATGCTACTACAATGCCTCCTTATTATGGTGGACTGGCTTTTTACCCAGGAGCTGGGATGATGGCGGGTGGATTCCCTGCTTATACTACACCTATGTACCAGGTACTTCATGCAAATTAATTATTTCAAGTTTACTTTTGGAATAAACAGAACCAAAGTTATATGTTCCTTCTTGATTAAGCCCTTGCAAATTTAACATTCACTTTACTTTTGTTTAATCTCAACATTGTTCAGATGCCAACAAAAACCCATGGAAATGCTTCACAATATCAGTCAGCTTACACGTCTGGTCAACATGGATCTCACAACTTTGCTTCTGGTAATTTACTCTGAATTATTGTCAATAAATTCATTTCTTGTTTATTCATAAATTTGTGGTCAATAATTTTTTTTGTTAGAAGCACAGTTTTGATCTTTTGTTTCTCTCTTTCTGCAGCATATGATGATTTAGGTCAAACCCATGATTTTGGAAAGTCTGGTTATCACACATCTGTTTCCCCATCACAAAGCAAGTCTAGCGCAGGTTTGGATTAGTCACTGTTTATTTCTGTTGCAAATTTAATATTCTGGGACAGGGACTTAATGTAGAGGTCTTAAGTCATGTTCCTAGCCAAACTGTTGCCATGAAAGTATTTTCCTTGCTGCCGGGGATCATTGTTATGCTTATTATTTTGTTCTTTGCTAATGATGTGCAACGTGCTTGTCTTCCAGGTGCATCTGTAAGTAGCACTTCAGATCTCTCAGGACCTTCATATAAGCCACAAGTTGGAAAGGTATGCAGAATAAATTTTGAGACTATAGACACCATGGGTCATTGCCAATTTCATTAATTAAAATGAGCAGGTGAACTTTCGTTCATCTTTTAGAGAAATATCCCTTTTTAGGATTCAATTGGCAAAAGGCTTTTAAAACAATGAAATGTATGTGGGTTATTTTTGTAAAATGATGTCACTGTGAAAATAGCCCATTGTTTTGATGGCTCCCATTATGTTATTGAAAATGTTGTTGATCTAGGGAAGGGATTGTGTAAGCCTGATTAAATTATATTGAATATTTAAATCTATTCTTTCTCTTGTTCTTAGTTCAGTGACAACAAACCATTTATGGGTGGGACACCTCCACCAGGCCCAGCTCTGAATCTATCCATGACAGGACAGCATGGCCCTCTGGGTAGTTACCCTCCCACAGGACACCCATTTATGTCAATGATGACCCATGTGCAGCAGCACCCTCCACCGTCTCACTACCACCACCATATGGCTCATCATATGGAGACTGGACAGCCAGGCACATCACAGAGAGGGTCTCAGGGACAAGGGCCTAAACAGGGACAGAATAAAGGGCATCAGGGTAGTTACCAAGGATCACCGTTTTGGTCTGGGACAAATTAAAATGGCAGCAGCTTCATTGTGATGCACTCGGCGCCCAGCATAAAGTGCCGTGTAATAATTATTGGCCTAGTGTGGTGCTGGTCTATTCCTCCTTAACTGTGTGAAATGTGTTCCCTAGTGAGCTTCAAGTAATGTTATATCAGAACCTTTTAGGATGTAAATGATGTGTACAGGCCCACTTACAACAAGCATGTAAATCTGTTTTGCAATAATTTAATGTTTTTCTTAGGTAGCCACTGTAAGGATTTTACAGATTGTAATCTTTGAAATAAACCTGAGTAATTTACAATGAATTGGTGATAAATTATCTACATGTTGCTCTACATTATTCACAGCAATGATATCTGACTTTATATCTACAATCTGTTGCATTCTTGGTGTAACTTTAAAAATGCACCATGAATTTTCCAAGAAGGGTGTGTTGAAATTGAACCACTGTCCAACAAGCCAGTGACAGTCCAAGCCAGTTATACCTGACACTTTATTAAATTTGCTACCAGACAGAGGTCCCCAGGGGAAGAACGGAAGGTTGGGGATTTACGCCCTTGCACACCTGTACCTAACTCATAGAAGGGGTGAAAACTGTCAAAGATATGTACTACTGCAGTAGCCGGAAAAATTATTACAGATTAAGGTTTTCTTCAGCTTCTTGACCAATTCTAGAATAGCAAACTATTGCAAGACAGCACACACATGCATTGATTTGTTTGGGGTCATTATTTCCAGAAAGCAACATCTTTTTGTTGTAGTCTGTACATCCTCTGTTAACATCAAGAGGTTACAACTGTTCCAAAACTATACCATTTTTTCATGTTGTTATTCCTTAAATTGCCACTCTTGCCTGCACATAGGGCATAGCTGTTGGTGCAGTTGAGAGTTGAGCCACTTAAGAATACAGTGCATATGAAACACATGAGAACACCGTCCCCAAACTGAAAGAGAGCACCAACATAGTCTTGTTAGGTGTAACTTATTTTATTTATTTCTCTGCAGCACAAGGGATAACCTAATATCAGAAGGAATTTCCAACAGTAACTATCTACAATACAGTAGAATCCTGATTTCTTGAACTCTCCATTTTTCAAAATTCGCGATAATTCAAACCACACCTAACTTCTATTCACCAGTCAAACACTGTAATTTTAGCCCGATTTTTCAAACCTCCCGATAATTGGAATGAGTTTGCTATTTCCAAGGCAGTTAAAAAAAACTGGGGTTCCACTGTATGCCTTTCATACAAGTTTTTACAATTGAGATATTTACCTAAAGGGCAGTCATCTCCTGGAATTTTACAGTCTGGGCAACAGCCATCAAATGCCATACGACAGATACCACAATTTTCATCATTAGCTACCCAACGCCAAGTGGCTACTCCTATCCACCTGAAAGATAAGAACATCGATAGTAAGACATGGGTGGGGAAAATGTTCCACTCGTTACACTCTTTCCAAGGAATAAAAATTGAACATGTCACATCCATTACCAGTGTCAGGGAATGACTGCTTTTGATTGGGGTCCCAAAATCAACCAACAAAGTATACTTTTTATTTCAAATATGTTTCATATATCATTAACAAAGTATACTTTGCAGGGTACAAAAAAGTTTCCCTCAGATGAAATCATGATAGAAGTATAAAAATTATTAAGCAACTGTAATTGCTATAATGGTGCAAGCGTGCAAGCAAAGCAAGGTAACCGCCAACATAATTCTTGACAAAATACTGTGGAACCTCGATACAATGAAGTCAAAGGACTGGCAAAAACATGTTTCCTATAACAATGTTATTTTTCATTTGGGCCACCTGTGACCAAATATGAAGAACTTGATGACTGATTTAAATTTCATTCAGAAACAGCTTAAGCTGATGGCAGTAATGGAAATCCCACTGGCCAAACATAACACCTCTCACTCAAACCAGCTACAGACAACTCTCTGTAAGACGGACACCTTTGGGACAGGCCCTAAGTGTCCGTCTTAGAGAGATGTCCATCTTATAGAGAGTCAAAGGGAGTAAAGAAGGAAGGTACCAACTCTAGGTGCCCGTTAAGAGAGAGTTGACTGTATACCAACTGCGCAAAGGAGGATCATGTTGCTGCTAATACTTTGTTTTCCTTTGTTTCGAGTTTATTAGCATATATTACCATACCCAAAAACAATGGGAAAAAAATTACCTGAGATAAAAAATTAACTACAGTATATATGTGTAGTTTTTAATAGTAACATTGCCAAATATTTTATGAATCACTTGTCCTTGATGTATTGGAAAAAGCCCGTTGAAAGTTCACAAGTTTTCAATTGGAAGTGCATACTGCTGTACATTTCGGTGTAGTCAATCGAAACCCAATTGAACTCCAATTGCTCGATTGACTCCAGTTGTGTTCAGTAATCAAACATAACTGAACTCACCCACACCTTTTGCCAATTGACCACAATCGAGCATTAGGAAGTCGGACACTTTCGCAATTAAACATAGTTGAACATTTGGAAATGGAAGCTTCAGTACACGAACAAGTTTCATCTCGTTTCAATCCGGGCATTGTGGTTAACAAATGTGGGTGTTTGTCAAATAATTTTTGCTTTGAAACACCGATTAACAGTAAAATAACTGATAGCTTGCTCAACAGAACAGCTGTTAGTCTTTAATAACTCACCAATAGTAACTCGGAACCCCTGGAAAAAAGACCTCGAGAGGCCATCCCCCCACCCCAGCAGCAATTGCCTCCTTTTGGAACCCTCTACCCTCTGAATTTCCATTGCCCTCCATGGAGGGTATGTAGAAAAACCCAGCATCAAAATGACAATTCTGAAAGAGATGGTTAAAGGCTTCCACAAGTGCTCTTTCCCCATTGGTGTTGATGATAAGAAAAAAAGGGGAGAAAGGGATCCAGCTCTTAAGGTAGCTGACAATGGTGGTGGCCGCCAGCTTGGACTCTACAGCATAAACTGATGCCTGTGCGTTGACCATTGACTGTCAAAGTGTTACAGTTAATACTGGAAGTGCTGTTAAAGCACTTTCAGCTTTAACTGTGAATTTCTTGATTACTTTAACGATAAAGACTTTAGTCAACTGAAATGTGTTTATGTTTTCATACCCGCCTGAGAGGGAAATCCTGCCAATCATAATCAAACAACATTGAACACGTTGATTTAGTTTGATTGGTTTGATTGAGTTCGATAATCAAATTCTCAAGTTTGATTGATCGAACTCACCGAAAAGTTCCAGTTCAATTATTTTCAATTACCGAACCAATCAAACAGCAATGCGACCGACTGGGTTAGATTAAGCTTGATTGATTTTTGGTTCAGTTTTGTTCGATAAGCTAGGCCAGGTGTACATACAAAGCATTCTGGTTTACAAAATGGGACCACAAAATTATACTCCTTAATAGGCTCCTGTTCCAAAAAGACACCCTATTCAAGACTCAAAACCCTGAACACCATAACCTGTTCAGCAGCCCTATTAAGGCCAAATAAGGGACTGCTGCTCCCCCTCCCCCAAAGCCAGGAACAAACTGGAAACAAAAAGTACTAGAATTTTCCTGGAGAGCCCCCTCATTATGACAGAAAAGGTCATATGTGATGAAAATTTTACTTTTAAAAGGTCTTGATTTCACTGAAAATATCACATCACCCTGGGTCTGCCTGCCCCTCTCAAGTCCCCACCCTACCCTGGGGCTTAACATTGATAGGTGCAAAAATATACAAGAGAAAGTGATCATCATTCTTAGCATATTAATTTTAAAGTAAGTAGTTATGTTAACTAGTTCTCCTACTATGGTGTTTACTGTTTTAGGAGTATATCATTAAAGTAAAGGGATTTCCTTTAACTACTATCTTCTCAGTGGTCAAGGACTGGTAAGATCTCTGTATAACCCCATACATTAATATGCATACAGTGTACATGTTTCGACTCTATTCATATTAAACTATTTGTGAGAAAAAGTACGAAATTACTGCATGCATGGTAAATGTATTGGGTTATACGGAAATCTTACCCAAATATTTAGTATCCAAATGAGGTTAATAAGAAATTTATCGTGCTTACTCTTTGGAGTACGTAGGTGCAGCAGTAGATTGTAGTCATTGTAAGGTCCAACAATACGTTGCGAGTAATAAATAGAGAAATTAACGTTAGAGAGAAAATTAATTTTGTTTTTAAATACATAACATATAAAAAAGGGATAAACGATCAATAATGTGTGAATTTTACAGCAAGAAATTCTAAAATACTCACGTTTGACTTTCACTTTCATCTTAGTTCGAAAATGGCGGCGCACTAATAAATCGGATCCAGTCTCCCTTACCTCACGATTGTTGAAGGCCTGGCGGTTTTTTTGCTGGGACGACTTTCTCTCATCATGTCACTTTTCGTGCAACGGGCTTTCCTTTTGAAGAGATTTTATTTGAAAGCTTTCGGAGTTTGTTTAAGAATTTTACATAACAAAAGCTTACTCTCAACAAGCTGTAGAAGATTATATCCTTCTCTTATTGGTACAAGAGGTTGTACAAGACCCAAGGTTATAACATATTTGAGAATTAGATTTATTAGCTACACCAATGGCTTCATTTTTATCCGCTTTAGATGATGTAACCGTAACTTGTAACGTTTCAGTTGCGTCCAGAAGTTGCGCCCAAGCAAGGGGCGAGAAGATTCTGCACTGCAAGGTAAGCAAAGATTTCCCAGTCACAGCTTGTTATCAAGTTAAAACAGTTTGTGTTTTTAATATATATATATAGGATGACCTATGATTCTTCGTGTCTTTCTTTTGCTGTTTGTCGTTTACTTTAGTGGTTTTTTTTTTATCAGCAGTACTTTAGATGATATATCATACCACAATATTGCAGATGAAACACTTGATGCAATTGCAGAACTATTTGAAGACCTTGGTGAAAGTCCTTCAAGTCCTACAGACTATGATGTTCAGTTAAGTGTAAGGCTGAGTCTTTGCCCTGATGGTAAACTCGTGTTATGTAATGGGTCATCCATTTTTTTATTGCGTTATTCTAATTTTTATCTTTTATTATTTTTTCACTCTGAAGGATGGAGTACTTACCGTTAACTTAGGAGGTAATTATGCACATGTCATCGGCTTGCCCCAAGGGTAGACCCCTGGGCCAACCAGGGGGATTGTAAAGTGGGTGGAGCAAAGTTGGGGATTTCCCCCAGTGGTGGGGGAATTTAATAAGACAAATTGCCCTGAGTCAAGTGCTTCTCAACAAAAAATCCCCGTGATATCCACCTCATATAACTGGGAGGGGGTGTTTTTATGATATTTAAGGATGAAATTTTACTCATTCGTGTTAGGCTTGGAGAAGCAATACAACATCTTTATTGAACAAAAATCTCTATAATGAAAGAACACCTGAAGACAGATTCACTAAGGTTAGGAGAGACTGATAGTTTTTCTATAGACTACTTAAGATGACCTGAAATAATCTACCCCATGATGCTAAAAAATCAATGGACTTTCATGTATGCTGTTGTTGGGATGTCTTGTGTTGAATGATATTGAATCACATTCCTAGTCCTCAAGAGAGACATCTCCTCTCCTCTCCAGGTCTCTCTCTGTAGTCACGTACATGTGCAGAGATGGGTGAAAGCTTGTATTCCTCTTTTCATCACTGGATGTTGCCCATAATAATGGTTTGAGGAAAGCGATAAATCCCTGTGATATCTCCATGGCTACCATCCGCAATTTTACAAAATTTGCAATTCCCCCACCCTCTTCCCTTTGAACTTAAAACAATGCTGTGAATTTTCCCCTCCCCAGGGGCAGAGAATCCAATCTATCCCCTTGTATTCCCCAACATATTCCCATGGTTGGCCCGGGGGTCTACCCCTGGAGCAAGCCGATGACATGTGCATCAAAACTTCTTAATATGTTAGTATATGGCCATAGGCAGACCTATTTTATTGATAGTTTTAAGGAAATACCCAGAAAGAAGCCTCCTTTAATATACTCTAGAAGGAGGAAGATGATGGTTACAAATTTCCAATCAGAGGGGTTTTCTTGGTGTGTATGGAATATGTTTTGGTTTAGAACTTCCCCCGTGTAGGTCCCCCCACCCCAAACTCCTCTGGAAATGCTTGTTAAGTTTCATGATAATATTTTCTTTAAGCTTTGAAGACCCCCTCTCCCTCAGAATTTCCAATGACCATCCATGATTTTTTTTCTGAAACCACATGATACATAGTACTATAGTACTTTCATGTTAGAGAGAAGTGTGACAAATTTTTATCCTCTTTCACCCACCTTCATTAATATTATTTTTAAGTGCTCCCTTACTTTGCACTTGCTGATACAGTCGAACCTCCTGTAAGCCACCACCCAAAATGCCAAGATTTAGTGGTCAAGATTTAGTGGCTTATGAGGTGGTTGTTTATGAGAGGATCTATTATAGGGCTTGGACAGGGAAAAATTGATGTTTTGGATAGGTTGTAGCTTAGGTGTGGTGGTGTTTTCACTAAGTGTTTTTTGTATTTTTGTTGTTTTTGCAGCTGGCCGTGGCATATATGTAATAAACAAACAAAGCCCCAATAAGCAAATATGGCTGTCGTCTCCTACCAGGTAAAAACATTTACTGCTGCATTGTGATCTCATTATCACCTGATTCAAACTGTTCATTATTTCTCTCTCAATGACATTTTAGTGGCCCTAAAAGGTATGACTTCACAAGTGGAACTTGGATGTATGCTCATGATGGTGTTAGCCTCCACAGTTTGCTTTCATCAGAAATTTCTGGTGTACTTGGCCATGAAGTTGACTTTACTCGTCTTACATATGGTGCGGCGGATGAATTATGATGAACAATTGAGATCATTTTTAAGCATCCAAGTTTTGTTGCTCTTGGAGCTATCAATATCTGCTGTCCACTAGCATAGAACAATAACATTACTTCAAAGAAATTGGAAAGATAAAATCAGTCTTGATAGTTTAACAGACAGCTCTGCTAAACAAATCTTCAACAGACTTTATAAAAATTGAAAAAATATGGCCTAGGCTTTTTTTTTAGTACCACAGTTTAGAATTTCAAGTCAAAATTAACAGACTGAGTATTGGTTTTCACTATCAAAGATCTTATTTGATTTTAAGAGTTGCTCCAGGCACAGCCAAGAGCAACTCTAGCCTCTTGAGTGCTCTCCAAACTTCCCAAGTGCTCAATATCTCGACATACGCACAGCTAAAGCGTGAACTAATATTGTTTTATAACATTATCAAAGCTATCAATGCAGCAGTTACCTTAAATTTTCATTATTAAAGCATGCGCTCAAAGCAGTATGCATCAATGTCTATGTAACTATATTTTTGTCTTGAAGTTAAATTATTCTTTATAACATGGCTAGAATATTCGCCTATTCAAATGCAATAGCATGAGTGTGCTTCATATTCCCATTGAGCATGCTGATGACGTCAATAAATTTAACTGAATATTAGTTTTGTTTACAACATTATACAGGTCTATGATTGTTAAAACCATTTCTTACATGTAAGAAAAAGGAAACATTTTCTACGTTTGCACACCCTGATATAAATAGAAGAGGGTATTGGGAGAAGATGAGATGATCATTCCACCCTGTAACGATTTTGAGGGTTTGCAGAACTTTCAAGAATTCTCCCAACTCCTGGAGTGTTAATAACGGGCTATGCAAACACAGAAGAAGTTTTATATTGCTTTTACATATCTTTTCCAAGAAAAACACTCGAAAACACTCGTTGTTTATGACACAGATTATAAGAGAAATTGAAGTGCTTTATGCTAGAATGAATTGGACTCCACTCAGTCCTATTACCATTATTTATTTATGGCTGGACTTTCCCATAAGTTGTGAAAGCCAAGTGCAGACTATGAAACTGTGAATGGAGTGTGAAAAGAAAATTTAATTGATGGCCTTCAAAATGGTAATCCTTCCCGACAAATCCACAAGTAAATAAATGTTTTAAGTTATACTGCCCTATGATTATTGTTGATTATCTGTAAAATATCTGGTACAATCACTTTCTTTTACAAAGATGTTGACAATGTTCAGCTAAAACACACTGAACAATTTAGAATTGTGGTGTCCATGTCCTGTGCTTTCAAAAGGCTGGTATCCCTGTAATCTTGCAACCCTGAGAGGTTCAAACAATTGGCTTGGAAAGGTCTCTGAATTCCAGTCATACCATTCCCAACCTATTAAATTAGTAATATAATTTTCAGGAAATGTTGCTTCTTATAACCTTTTCTATTGATTATGTACTGATATGGTCAGGAGAAAATTTATGTTTGTTACTCTTGGGACTAAAGGGTCAAAGGACACATTGTATTCTAATAAATTATTATTTGACTTCAAACTTGTAATCAAGGCTAAATAGATTGACTATAAATAATAACCTGTAAAAAATAATGACCTACTTCTGCTTCATAAATAGGTTTTTGAAGTCAAGACTAGATTCTTGTTGTATACTACAAAGGAGCCCAGTGCTCTGAACCTGTAAAATCCATGGTTCCCAGCATATGATTTGTATCAAAAACTAAATTTTTTACTTGCCCGAGGGCAAAAGTTGGGCGCTAGGGGCCAGCGGGCTCTGCTAGAGGACAGCCCTGCAATCAAAAACCTTAGGCCACAGTTTTAATGATCTAACTGTTGTACATAAAAATCTCTTTAGGCGTAACCTATTTCTCTTCAGGCAGAACTTTACTTGTAGCCAAGCTCTGTAGTTTGTTAACGTGTTATGAATCTAAATCTTAACCTTAAATTACCTTCACACTTATCTGGTTCCAGGTTTTCTGGTTCTCTAGCATGGCTCATATCAATCTCGCCTTTCATAAATATTGTGATATAGTGGTAATCTTGCTCCACAACAATTGCATTAACGGCAGTTGCAAAGGAAACGTTCTTGATTTTCAGTCCAGTTTCTTCTAATGTTTCTCTTATGGCACATTCATGCCACTCTTCGCTGTTAAAAACAAAATAAAACAAAAGAATAAGCTCATTCCCAACAGATGAAAAGGAACAGTTTTAGTGATTTAATAATGTATTGATGCCCATCATTTGCTTTCTTTGTGTTCAGCAACCAAAGGTGTTTCTGATGTCCTTCTTTCATCCATGTGCATATGAAAGTACTTGATATATGTGCAAGCCAGGCACCTTACCTTATAACACCTTGTAACAAGGCTCACAGGATTTTCCTGGGGGTGGGGTAAAGTGGACCTAGGATGGGGCATTTGAACAGCTTTTGCAAAAAAGGCCATCTCTTCGCACTCTTCGCCTCCAGGGGTGTTTAGCCAGGAGAGATGTCTGCTCCTCAGCAACCAAAATTCCATACTGATGACGGTAAATCTGTCTGGAATCTGGTCACGAGCTGTGACTGGTTGACATAGTCGTTATTTTGTTTTAGCTATTGTTTACAAACGACGAACAAAAGACAAAAGGTGACAAAGGTATGCAGTTAAATGCAATTTAACGGCGGTAACAGCAAGGAGTGCTAGTCTTATCTTGCTGGCCAGCAGTGTTGTGAGATGTGCTTGCCACAGTATCCCATGTGCTCTTGTGGTTGTGTGCATTGTAGCATGTTCTAATGCATTTCTTTGCATTCTGGCATGTTTGGCCAGTTTTTAGCAGTTTCCAGAGCATTTTTCTTCTCACTTGTAATTTTTTTAGCATTCTAGTGTTTTTAGCAAGTTTGGGCAGTTTTTAGTCAGCATTTACTCAGCCTTGTTGTGTCAGAATCATGGTGACTCAATTTACAGCGTTTCCCTCCTACCTCTCTTCCCTATTTCCACTGACTTTCTCAGTGTGATGGGTGCCTGTTTTCTTCCCTTGTGCATGGGGGCTAATGGCTGGGTTGCCAGGATTTACCATCCATAGAGCTCCTGGACATCTCAGGCACCCAACTTTCCCTTCATGAGCTGTTGTTAATGTAAACCCAACGAATCCACTAAAAACTGTTAATATTTGTGGAATATATATTCCCTCTTTAAAAGAAGCATTTTAGTTTTTGCTGGAACTCATTCACAGAAGAACACAAAACTTTACCATAATATTATTGCCCTAACCTGAGATTAGGCCCAATTTTAGCGGATCTCATACACTCTCCCTAACGGCTACCACTAAAAATTGTCATTTCGCCTTGCCCGCCGGAATGTACTTTTCAAAGCGAAATGAAAATAGAGCTGATCTCAGGTTATAATTGCCCAGGAGAAACATAAAATAGAACAAACCCCATGACTACTAGTCTGCTACACAGCCGTTTTTAGTGTCGTCACATGACACTCCTCCCTGGAGTGTTGTGTGATGACACTAAAAACGGCTGTGTAGCAGACTACATGATTTTACTGGATTTATTATGTAAACATTGATATACGTCATCAGTATGGAATTTCTGTTGCTGGGTATGACGTCCAGACATTCCTCATGGTGAAACATTCCTGGCGACGAGGTGCGTGTTTCGCAGGCTGGTTGATGCTTCAATTTCGGGGTTATATGCTTCTGATATACTGGATAGATTTGTCTGCGACTTGGACCGATCTAAGATAATCCGAATAATTTACAACTACAACAAAAACAATAACAAAAAAGCACCAAGTAATAAAATGTCAATAGATGGTAAAAATTTTGTTTTAAAAAGCAGCCAGTGACCTGGAGGGGCCGGCCAGTATGTGTCTTAATAAATATATATTTTTCAAAAAGCTTTAGTTAATTGTTGTTTGTTTTATTTTTACTTTTGCGTCATACCTAAACTCCAAATGCCCACCAGGCAAGGCATACAGCCCACTTCCGTGTGACCCTTTCCTCTGGCCTAGTATAATACAATCAGGATGATCAGGAGAGGTAACAAACACGCCGACTCCCACACCAACACCACGAGCTGCTTTGTCCGTCATGTTTTTTCTTTGGCGCGAAATTCTGTTAGGTCATAATGTATGATACACAGTCTGTCTAGTACTGGGCATAAGACTGTTTAATAGGAACATCTTGCGTTTAATACGAAATTTAAGTTCACCACAACTTTTTTGTTTCACTGTGAGTCCCCCTACGTCCAATTACTTCACAAAGTTCAAGTTCATTCAAGTTCCTTTTTGGTTTAAATAGAAGCTATTAAATAGAGCATTTTTTTAATCTTTCCACTGTTCGTGATGCATACATGACAAATCAAAAATGAGACGAGGAGGTCTGAAAACCACATGGAAACGCGCCTAGTTGATTTTCTACACGTGAGAAAAGCCAAAAACAGTAAGATGCCTATTCAGGTGAAGGATTTTGTTTGGGAAGAAACAGATGAAACAGTTTTGATAACTGTTCCTTTGAAAGGAGTACCAACTAAAAAAGTGGATATATTTTCTGTTGATGACTATATCAAGGTATGTTAATTAACCAGTGTTTTAATGTAAAACACTCCTTAAAGATCTTTAACCAGCTTTAACAACAAATAGCAACGCATACAATACAATATATGATTTCGACTGTTTAACGGAACTAAGCATTAATTCGTGTGTCTGTTTACTGTGAAACTCCCACAACCGTGCACATCGGAAATATTTTTGAAGTGCAGCCCCTTGTGGCAAATGTATTGGGCCGTTATGTACCAGTCAAATCCAACTTGGAGCTGCCCCCCCACCCCCCCACGTGGGGCATTTGCCTACCCTGTCAGTCCTGGGGGTGGGGCATTAGCAAATTTTGTGTGGCCTAGGGGTCGCCGGGCATTTGCCTACCCAGGGCAACCCAGCTTTTGACACACATGGTTTCCTATCCTCATATAACTAAACATGAAGGATTTTACTAGAAACACAAGAAGAGTCATCTATCAAGGATGTGAAGTGGTTAGGCTTAGGGTTGGGGGGGGGGGGGGGCTGGGCATAGGCAGATTTGACTGATGCATTCATATCTGTAACCCCTGGTTGAGGACTTATATATCTTTTCTTCTCACCCTTGAAGGATTCCATAAAATTGCATTCACCCCTCAAGACTTCCTTAAAATATAGGGTCTACCCCCAAAGAATATGGGTTACCCCTGATGAATTTTGTGAAAAAGTGATTTTCCCTTCTTAATTTGTCCCTGAAGATTTTGTTGAAAATTAAAGCCTCATTACTCAAAATAACAAAGTACAACAGTTACTGTAGACTGTGTCAGTGATGTTCAATGTGAACAGTTTCTAGTGCAAGTGAGAATCAGTTGGTTATGTTGCATTTCCTTCACTTATTTGTAACTGTTTACTACCCTTTCCATTCGAAAATTTCACCTGGTCATTGCAATTTTTGGTGTTTCCTTTAAAAAGATAATAAGTTATTGTTACTACAAATTTATCTTTTTAGATGATTAACGAACGTAACGATGTTGTCAAAGCATTTATGGAAGTAGTAATAAAGTATAAGCGTAACTAAAGCTGTTCTTTGCTGATGTTTCCCAACTCTGAAACATGTTAAAAAATCTCAGTATTGATAAAATCAATAACGCTGATAAAATTCAGTGAAGATGATCCAAAATTGATAAATATTATATTGTTATTGGTTGGTCTCACTATTTTCCCCTACCAATTTTTATCGACTATTAATCCAGTTAATCAGCTTTTAACGATTGCTATCAAAATAATGTTATCAATTATGTTGATAATAATGCCTAATGCATCCAACTTAGCTTGTAATTTTATAGCCATAATACCAAAAGGTGAACATAACATAACCAAGTAGCCCTACTGTGAAATGAAAAGCTAAAAAGCTAGGTTTTTATACGGTGAAAGAGAGTTTGTGGTTAAAATCCACACCCATAATTTTATAGTCAAATAGAGGAATGGTATGCAAAATTCCTTTGTCCAAGAGATTTTGAATATTCTTGTCAGAGGATTCCAGACTCATGGGACTTTGTGTTTTGTATGCACTAAGAACATTGTTTGCTAATATTCTACAGGTTAGCTATCCTCCATATTTATTTGAAGCCTTCCTTTATGATAAAGTAGAAGACACCAAGAGTAAGGCAACATTTGGCAATGGGATTATAACATTTCATCTTGTAAAAAGGAGTCCAGTTCAGTGGAATCACCTACTAGCTCCAGAGTCTGAGGACAAAGATTTCAAGAAAAGAAGAAGAGAAGAAGCTATCAATAAAGCACATGACAGAGCCAAGAAAGAAAAGGAACAAAAAGCCGCAGACAAACGGGAACAGGAGAAAGTTGCACTAAGAGAGCAGATGAAGGTAAATCATACAAGGGTTACATACAATATATAGCAGGGTTTTAAACAATAACAGAAAAATATTAATATTATTCTTCATCTTCAACTCCTTCACGATGCGATGATAAGTACTACTTGTGATGTCATCAACAGAGATAGCAGATGCTTCAACAGGTCCAGCAGCTCCGTTGTAACCAGTTATGTTCAGATCGAGGACGCTATCATATGTAGGTCTGCAATAGCTGTCACAACCTGATGCGGAGACCTTCAGGCAGGATGTTGTCAGGTTCAGTTGACATGCTAGATGAAAAGGGGAGGGAATTCTTGGGTTTTACAGGCTGTCACACACTGGGGAGAGACGGGGTGGGGGAAGGAGATGATGTCTCTTCTGTAGGTAGGATCCTACTGATTGTAAATGTAATGTATTGTAATTGTTTTTGTGTGCGAAATAAAAAAAATAAAAAAAAGGATCTTACTGAGGTGTTTGTGGCGGCCAATGAGTTTAGGTTCTTTTTGGTGTGGACAGTTTCCAGGATTTGGGGCTCAGGCCAGATGGAAGTAGGTTTGGTATGTCTAGGTATTGGGGTGTCTCTGTGTGGTTGAAGGGTTAGGGGGGACGTCCAGCTCTACATAATCACTGGGCCAAAGAACAGTTGTAGACGATGGTGCGCATAAAGTGTAACATTGCACACATCGCACAGCATGGGAAGCAGGGGTTGAGGCATTCATATGCCCGTAGTGGATGACCTCAGAGTCTTGAATGTATACACACTTGGCACTTAGCAGGGCGAACAGAGATGTCATTGGCGATAAGGAGGGGTGTGCCTGCAAGGACGTCTACATCTAAGTCATCGACAACGAGGGCGTCAAGAGCATGTTGTTTGTCAGTGCAAGATAAGGTAAGGCAAGTTTCACCAATGACAGCTAAAGGAGTCAGACCATCAGCTTGAAAGCTTGCCGGGAATACTTAGTGTTTGGTGCGCCGATGGAACAGGCTAGAGAAGACTTGATCATGCTAGTCTCTGTACCTGTGTTGAGGGTGAGCTGTGTTAGTTGCCTATAGAAGGCTTTGAAAAGAGGTGACTGTTTAGTGCTGATGGTCGTGACATGAGACCAACATGATGGGTGCTCATCTTCATCTGTGAAGAGAGGAGGCGAATGTCAGGATCTTTGTTGTCAAGAGTAGACATTTCATGAGACCAAGACAGATAAGTATGATCCTCAGGAGGTAAATAAGGGTAAGAGCTGAGGAAGGGTTGGTCATTGCGACCGGCCTGTTTGCAGAGTGGGCAGGACTTTGGTTGCTTGGTAAGAGCCCATGGCTGTGAAGAATACTTGTGCAAAGGGTGAGGCAGTGGCTGTCTGAACCTCGACACTGTGGTGTGGAGGACTTTGTTGTGGGCAGTACTGTGAATTTCCTCGAGAATAGAATCAAAAACCTGAGAAATTTTAGGTTTCAGAAAAGCCATAGTCTTAGATCTTAATTCAGTGCTGTTTTATGAGTGCGGGAAGGACATTAAATCCTGAAATAAATCTTTGGGTGTTCGTTAACTCTAATTTGATGTTGGAGAAATCTAGGAAGTGACTGCACCAGTAGACTGGAAGCCGTAGTGGGCCCTTATCATTTGCCGAACGGAATTTGCCAAATTAGATGGTACCATTTTTGCTCATGACTATGGTGCATGACTAGCATATGCCACAACTTCATGTCAGATCATGTCGTGTAAATTAGACCCATGACATCCATACGACACGTGTGGATGTCGTAAGTGAAAATTGCGAGTGTGTGGATGGTCGAAAGTTGTGACGTATGCTAGTCGCACCAATAGTCATGCGCAAAAATCGTACCATCTAAATCAGCGTTTAGAATTCATGGTTTGACAATATGAAACAAGATACAAGATAGATGCGATACAAACACACGAGAAGAGAAAAACCAGTAACACAATGCCGCAGGAACTGCGTGCTGGCATTACTTGTAGAGGATGAACAAGTCTTTGCAAACATGCTCAAATTTACAACAGACTTTTTTCCAGGTCACATTCCGCAGGCCTTTCAGAGTACACTTCAGTGTGCTACAGATGAATATATTAAAAGAAATTAACTGTTTCCTTCAGGCCTTAATATTACTTTTGATGTGCTTTCTTAGATCTAGGGAAAACTGTTTAGAATACTAAGCCTTTGGTAAAACAGTGAGCTTTGGAATATTATAATACCTGTAAAAGAATTTTCCCTTGCTCAAATGTGATTACAACAAACTCAACAGAGATACAATTGTAAAAAGACATGTTATTTCGACTGGCAAATTAAGGGTGTTTCTTGGTGTTGTGGAAACTATTGTTGGTTTGCTTAAATTGTTCTGGGTGTGGGTATTGTTTGGTGTCTTAAATTTCGTCTTTTGTAATGTCCTTTGGTGATCGCACCTAGCTGTCTGCAACACCAAGAAACTAACAAAATTATTTTCACTGAGACTCTTACCTCCTGGACATTCTGTTGAAAAAATGTATATCCTTCACTTTCAATACATTCACATAATAAATATAAATATTCAAAAATACAAAATTCAAAATACGTTCAAATAACTTCCAAACATTTCAAAATACATTCAAATCAATTTCAAGAATTTATCCTTCACTTTCCATAAAATAATGTACTCACACCCAAAAACCTGTATGTTTGTACTGGAAGGGAAAGCAAGGTGAGAAGACTCAGAGATGCATGCAGAGTTAGAGTTGAAAACAGAGTTTTTTTCTTTTTCTCTCTCTTTTTTTGACCAGCTTAACAAGCTGCAGATGAGAGTTTTTTCAGAAATAGCAAAATCTACTTGTAGTGAATACTTCAGTAAAAATACACCTCCATTATTGTATTTTGTTTATTTGCAGGTTATAATTTCTTTTAATGTATATGTTGTTGTTAATTGCCAGATAGAACAGGAAGAAAGGGCCAAAATTGATGCCATAAAGGAAGAGGAACGTAAGAAAGCAACAGAGGCAATTGAAAGATGGAAAGAGAATCAAAAATTGCATGTTACTCAAGAAATAGAAACTTCAAAAGAAGATCATTTAGTTATGGATGATAACAAGGACAGTGAACTGGAATTCAAAGATGAGAAACCTGATATTAAGGAGACAAAAGTTGATGAAAGTGATGGTGAAACTCAGATGATGACAAGCTATAAGCCCACTGTAAAAGTGCAACCATCCCATAATAACAAAAGGACAACTGGTATGTTTTCAAATATTTTATTAAGATCCAGGATGTGCATTTAATCATTTATTAAAACCTGATCCTTTTTTTTGTTTTCCCTCTTGCCATTATCTTCTTTCTCCTGGGATCCTTTACATAAAACCTGAACTAAGACACCTATTATTAATCTGTTACAGGTGCACTTACAGGCATTTTGCATAGAACCATAGTTATACTCAAAGAAGAGTAACACATGCATGAAAGATGTTTCGCAGTATAGCCTGAGAAAACAGCTGACACTTGGTGACGCTACCACTGGTTTCCCTGCCAAATAACGTCTGTGAAACAAGCGCAGAAATTTCATACTGATGATGTGTCACTACCCAGATCTGGGTAGGGCTTCTGATTGGTCGAATCAAGTTTTCCCCACGGCACAACCAATCAGAAGCACTACTCAGATCTGGGTAGTGACGCATCAAATTTCTGCGCTCATTTCTCAGAGGTCATTTGGCAGGGAAACTGGTGGTAGTGTCTCCAAATGTTGGCTGTTTTCTCAGGCTATTGACAGTGTTGATAACAGCGATTGTTACTGCTTCCAGTGCCAAGAAAAAAAAAATGTGACTCAAAAAGTTTGAAAACATTAATTTTAGCAGGTGGTCGATTGACGGTGACCATTTCATCGTTGAAACTGCAGATAATAATAATAATAAGACATTAATAATATTCATCAAGCACCCTTTCCTAAGGGTCCAAAAGGTGCTTTATGCAGTTAAAATTTAAAAAGTGCAATCAAAGTTTAAAATTTAAAAACCACAAGGAAAAAAAAATAATATAAGATATGAAACACCACAGTCACATCATTAATAATATTAAAAGGGCGCATCTAAAAAGAACAGTTTTCAGCTGTCTTTTAAAAATGTCCCATGATCCAGCATCTCTAATATGCTGAGGAAGACTGTTCCAAAGAAGTGGCGCAGCACAGAAAAAGCATGATGGCCATGACTATTGATGTTAAAAGCTGGTACAGCAAGTAGATTCTTCTTTGAAGACCTAAGATCCTGTGCAGGGATGTAACTATGAAGAAGATTTTTAATATACAGTTGTAAGCAGGAGCCAGTCCATAGAGAGTAGGTAATGATAAGTATCTTAAATTCAATTTGGAGATCAATAATGGGAGCCATCATAAAATAGATGATTTTTTTAATGTCTGAAATAATATAAAATTAACTAATATAGGCAAAATGGTACAAATAAATTTCACTCACATCACATGCGGTTTCGAACCAATACTCGTCAGTTTTTTTCTGTTAAAATAACGTATTTTTTAAAATGTTTCCTAAATAATACAGTAAAATTATGCTGACCCACAATAGGATTAACATGTCATGTAAGCCCCTCTAGTCATGTGATGCAAAAAACAGCCAGTTTGCCTAACAAAACATTACAGCTGACAGCACACTTGTTCTGCACCCTACAAAACTGCTTTGCTGGGAAAATTCACAGTTTTTGCACTGTGAACTCGGTACCTAACATAATAACCTGAGATTAGTAGCTTTCATATACATGCTGAAATTTTATTAAGAGTCTAATCAAGGGTTACAGGCAAACCTACCGTGCTGGGCAAACTCAAGATTTTTACACTTTCAGCTCTGCACCAATCACAACTTCATTTCTGTCTTTTGACTTAATTTGTGTTGAAATAAAGTATGTAATCATTATTTTACACACCTTGATTTTCCTATCATTTTTAAACATGAGTTTAAAACGTAAATCAGTAAGTGGGTAACGTAGCACATTATAAGATACCAGTAGTATAAGTTAAGCAAAAAACCTTTTCTTTCACCTCTTACTTAAAATCTCAGTTGTAAACCTCACTAACGTGCAGGCCCTATATAGGTCCTGTAAATTTACGTACTTTTGTTTCCACCAAAAAACCTTTTTTTACAACACTTACAGTTTCTGTTGCATAAACAACAATAGTGTGACTTACTTCATAATATTGTTAGTGCAATCCTCATTCAAAGTTGACCACATTATTTTATGCAACTCTAGAAGATTTTTTTTGTGGTAACAGTGTCCTTAAGCGGGTGAATTCAGTCCAGTGCAGTGCAAGGAACAGCACTTTCCACTGAAAGTTAAAAAATGACTAGACTTAGATATGGCTGACAGCATGCAGTTATTGGCAATGATGACAATAAGAACAGTAAAAAAACTAATAGGTTTGGAATTTTATTCAGCAAAACAAAACTTTGCATGTTTGTCATGCTTTTTGTCTATTTTTCACATACTTGCACTACCAGAACACTGTTGTTGCTGAGGCTCCCTATTAATCCTATTAATAGTTGATGGACATCATCGTTTTAGGCAAGAAGAGAGAGATGTTTGACAAACCAGTTCCAGAACCCAGATCAGGTGGTTCCATTTCAGTATCCTTTACACCAAGAGTTTTCAAAACAGCAGCCAGGGAATCTAAAGCACCAGAGGAGGAAGAGGTAAGTTTGCAACTTCTTCAACCAATGTTGATAATAACATTCTAATAAACAAATTAAGAGCAATAGTAAGTGGTAATCTCGTAAAGAAGAACTTGCCACAACTTTAGATCAGTTTACTTAAGTTGACAGTAAAACTAACTAAGGTAAAAAGGTAAAGCAAACATATTTTACGTTGATAACTCGTGACAGTGATAACTGATATGTCTTCTGATATGTCATCGTCATTTACAGTCTACTGGGCTCACTCACTAGATGTTGCTTTAAGCATCTATAGGCCAATTTTTTTTAGATACTCAAAACTCTCTTTGCATTCATGTACATCGTAAACTCAACCGGGTGAAAGAGAACTTGAAAAAATTAATAATTCTTGTCCATGATCCAACCATTTGTGATAATGATTAACCCACTGCCAGAGTGAGTTATGGCGCTCATAATTAAGGTCATATCTTGTCTTTTGAGTCTGTGGAAAAAATCCACTTGTGAGGCAGTGAAGGGAGAATCTGACCATATTATCACAAAACTTCGTGTGAGCATCAAAGACAACAAAAACTAACTGCAAAGTAAGTTTCATTGGCTTTTATTTAGTATTTCTACAAATTTTAGGATCATACATGTAAATTCACCCCATACAAACACTATAATTTTACAGGATTTGTACTGTCACAGAGCCTGGGTTGCCTGTGCTTTCACATGGTGTTTGTTTTTCAACATTTTACTAAAATTAATGAAATTTACCAATTTTGCTGAATTTTGACCTCGGCCACCTTTGGCAGTGAAAGAGTTAAAAAGTTAGAACTATTTTTTCAGGCTCTTTGCCAACCACTTCTGTTGATCACATTGATGTGAAAAGATTCCAATTTTGTTTTTTAACATACCGTACATGTATGTTTCTGACTTAATCAGAAGACATGTAGGGTAGGCTCGTCCTCCTTACTTTTGTGTCATTCTCAACAATATTTGCTTTAAGTCAGTTTTACAAAGCTCTGAAATATATCTTTGCTTTTAACAGTGGCTTAAAAAAATGGCAAGTGCAGGTCGCAAAACGGATTACACAAACAGTGATGCTATTGATATGGAAGAAATGAATCCAATATGGCTAAAAGACAAAGGAATGTAAGCTTACCCTCTCATAAAAATATATAAAAGACACTAAAAAAGAATGGTGGTTATACAGTCAATCCTCCACTAAACAACAACCCCCCATAATGTGCACCCGAAAATGAACAGCAAGCGGTTGGCACTGCAATTTCACCACTAAAACCCTACATTGTTCACTTACCATACTTAACACCTCCCATAAGGGGACGCCTAGCCTGGTCCTGCAAGCCAGCTATATGAAAGGAATTCTGTGTTCTGATTGACTTTCCAAGCAGGGAAGGTAAACAAACCCTTGGAATTACCAACTTCATTCGAACAAGAACAATTTTTCTTTTGGCCATGTCACAAATCCTTTTTTAGCCGGAAAAGGTTGTTTATTCAATAAACTGGGGTTAGTATAATCCTTTTTTGTCTTTTTTGAAATTGACCAATATCCAACCATTATCTTGACCTTAATATGCTTGTGATGCTTGGACTATAACTAAAATATCCTGGACATTTTTGAAAAGCTCATGGCATCTCTACCGAGTAGAAATCTCCTGTACAATGTTAACCTAAGATCAGGCGTTATTATTATTATTAGTAGTTTTTTTTTTTTTTTTTTTTTTTTTTTTTTGCTTCTTTGCTTCTTTGGCTCAAAAACAGATTATAGAGACAAAGGGAGAGGGCATGATCGCAGGCTAGTACAGTGTATACAGTGGAAGCTCTCCTAACAGACACTCTGCTTACGGCCACCTTTAAGCTACCTTTAGAAACCCCTGTTTTCCTCAACTCCCAAACAAACTCTGTATTTTTACATTCCCGTAAGCGGCCAGCTCCAGTTACGGACACCTTTTTCCCGTCCCGAGGGTCCCGAGGGTGTACTCTCACAAGAGCTTCCACTGTATTGCAGCTACGTAAAAGAATACTGATACATACATTTTGCTTACTGATTTAATTTTTACAGTGGATTTTACAAGGTTGGAAACTATGTGGCTGCCATCAATGCATTTACCGCAGCCATTGTGTTAGATGGTTCAATTCCATCGTATCCTTTGAGTACAAGCCTTTATATTACACTGTTGAGAAAATGGCGAAGCAGTACCCTGTTTGAGCAATAAAGAAAAACCACTTTGGATCTGCAGGTCCAGGTTCAAGCCTTGGCTTGTCAAGCCTTTCCTTACCAAGCTTTGCATTGTCTCCATAGACAAGAACAGACTTATAATGGGCTGTCTCAGGGACGTACAGCTGGGGATGGT
>NC_133205.1:11355362-11395362 GCF_958299795.1 Porites lutea
TGAAAATCACAAGAATTAATTACCAGCAAGAAAAACCAGTCTATTCTAATCACAAAAATTAGTTCCTGCAAAACACAAAAGATTGCCAATCCGCAAAAATAAACTCCCGCAAAAATTTCATGCCACACAGTAGGTTTACCAGGTTGAAGTGTTATTCTGAAATAATTTGTAGAGGGGCTGCCATGATCAGCCTTTTAATTAAATTATGGGCACAACACAGCCAAAGCACAAGAGACACAAGAGATTTCTGGACGCGAGAGCTTTAATCACCAGCTGCTATTCGTCCTTTAAAATCTGACCAGCAAGTTGAGCAGATACATAACATTCTTCTCCTTTCTTTATCATTATTAATTTTCTTCAAACTGTCGACGCTACTCGGTTGCTACACTGCTTTGTATTCTAATCTTGCAGACAGGAGTTTCCTGTTACATTTGATCATATTTCTAAAGTTCATGAGTCTGTAAGAAGAACTGATCAAACTTGCATAGTGCTCAGTGTGTTGACAGCATTTCATTGCTTATGAAACCATCCAGTTTTCCCACACTGGGGCTGCAGAGAATTTGAATGATTAGTAAAAAGAGAATGCAGTCCCTCCTCCTCTTTTTCTCTTCTCGCTCGTGCGTTTGCCTGGCTCGTTCACACATAACATGCTCACCCATGGGACAAAATTATCCTGAGGGACTGCTAGCAGTTTACCATATCATCTACATTAATTAAAATATTTTTTTATTATTACCTAGTTACTCTTCTGTCACTCATTTATGCAGTTATTTAATATACAATAATTATAATATTAATAATAATATTATTTAATCTTAGTGAAGACCTCCCTGAAAACCACCCAATGTCACGAGAGCTTCCTCTATAAAGATTAGTTATTATTATCTCGCAGTTTAAAACTTTGGAATGCTGTCCACATTATGAGTAGTATAGGGCGCATAATGTAACTTACACCACTTGAGAAGCTATACTTAGAAGTAAAAAAAGGTCGGTGCAAAACCTAATACGATCCTAATATACATAATGATATGAATCTCTCTACTTAAAAACCCAATTTAGATTATTATTAAATTCTTATACTCTGTAAAACCTACGCAAAGACATGATGAGATAATTATCTCTACTGGAAGCCTGTTTAGAAAATTATTCAGTTTTTATTCTCTCATTATCTCTTATATACCTAAACAAGGCCATCATAATATGGTTATCTCTAGTAAAAGCCTATTTAGAATAATATCAAACTCTAATACTCTAAAAAATCTTAGTAAAAGCATCAGCAAACTTGTGTTTCTGGATTTCTAAAGGAAAAAAAACCTAAAAACTGGAGTCCTTAGCGCCCTAACTAATTATTATTATTATTATTATTATTATTATTATTAATTTTTGTCATTTGTGTTTTTTTTTTCAGATCAAACTTGGGCAGAGGAGTGAAGCAAAAGATGGTTAGGTTTTTAACATGATAAATTGAGTAGTAATTGTTCCATCAGTAGAACACTGTTAACTTGGACTCCGTTTATTCACTTTAGGTTAAAATTTACCCATTTACACCAAGTGAAGTGAGTTTTTTGTGTGTGTCCCCTGTTCTTCAAGTCCTGACCATGTTTCAGACCAAAAAATGTCATTTTAAATGCCCTCTTTTCATACCTGGCCTTTAAAATCCATACCTCTTTTCAGACCTGCAGGAGGTCATAAAATGCAACATACATGTTTTCATAGGCAAAAATTTTGTCGTCATTACTTGGATTAGAGCTTTGGAATTGAAATGACAAATATGTTTATACGCTCCTGTGATTCTCTCCAAAATGAGCAAAGGCTATATACCCCTTTTCATACTGAAATGGCACAAAAACAACATACCCTTTTGGCAGCACACATAAAGGCGTACCCCCCCCCCCCCCCCCCCCGCCACCCATAACGGGTATTTTTTCTGTAATTTCTGCTTTGTGCTTTTTTCAAGTGGGTCATTTATTAGTTTGCCTTTTGCAGTTGGAGAGAAAGTATTTGAAGGGGTGTCCATATTAAGTGGGTTGAATTTAGAGAAATTGTAAGGGCTTTCTTTCCTCAGGGACAAAGAAAACTGTCTGTAATAATGAGTTTTCCACATAAAACAGGTGTCCATAAAGTGTGGTTTCACTACGGGGTATTAGTTTAGACCAGTAATGGTCACCAAGTCTCTTTCCTAATAATTAATTGTTTATTTCAGGAATAAATAAAATCTCAGACATTTAAAAGAGCTTAGCCTAAGAAAACTACATTTTTCAGGCCACAGTAAATGCTAGAATCCTAGCTCCTTTTACTTAAGGGAGAAGACTTGAAATCAAATTAATCATGCAGGATAGGACTTCCAAATTAATCATGACTGCATTTTAACAGGGTTATTCTCAGTGTAAGGTAGATATTGTATTTTTAAGACTCCAGTTAAAACATTGTTTTTTTTATATGCAAATATTATTGCGGATCTCACATCAATGGTCTTTGGTATGACATTATTTATTTCACTCAGTTGAGTATTTGTGAAAAACAGAGAGCATTCTTATATTGAATGAAACTGTGTGACTTTTATGTAGGGATCAATAGAACTGCATTACGTGAAATCAAGCTTCTACAGGAACTCAAGCATCCCAACATCATTGGGGTAAGCATTTGATTTCCATGTATAGCACTACGTACTGATGCTCCACAATAAATTTACTGTTTTCATTTCTACTTTTTTTCTTTTAGCTTCTAGATGTATTTGGTCATAAATCAAACATCAGTCTTGTGTTTGATTTTATGGAGACAGATCTCGAGGTATCTCTTAAATATTTATCCTGAACAGTTAACTTATTAAAATATCAAATGCCTTTTAATCCATCATCAATTTCAATTCTTATTTTTACTAATAATTTGTCTCTTAAACTATTTATTGACATTAGGTTGTCATTAAAGACACAAGTATTGTTCTGACTCCTGCAAACATCAAAAGCTACATTATCATGACACTGCAAGGCCTGGAATATCTGCACATGAACTGGATTCTTCACAGGGTAAGTTATCTTATTGAGACCAGTCAAGAACTTAACGTAAATTGCTCAAGAGAGGTGTGCATAACTAGTCTTAGTGTTGACATTGACACTAAAATTAAAGATAATTTTTTCTTCTTGGAATTCAAGTCATTTACAGCTTACAAATTGAATGCTTACATTAAATTTGTAAAAGTTTGCATGTTCTTTACTTGTTTAGGATTTAAAACCCAACAACTTGCTGATTGATGACAAAGGTGTGCTGAAAATAGGTGATTTTGGACTTGCAAGATCATTTGGAAGTCCAACCAAGGTCTATACACATCAGGTGGTCACAAGGTGAAAATATATTCTGATATCTTGAAAATGTAAAGGGGAGAAATGGGAGATTCTATTAAGTTTCATGCATACAACATACATAATCTCACACCAAATAAGAAATATGTTGGCACCTGTTTAATGGTTTATAAACTAATGCTTGATACCATTTTGTGTCCTTCATGGTTTGTTTCCTTCACCATTAAATTTTTACTGTAGCGTCCATATACCCACATATCCCGTGCGTACAGCTGAAAACCAGAAAAATATATATTTTTCATTTCCTGGATTAAAGCATTTTCATCATTCAATCGGAATGAGTGATAACTTTTTGGCATTATATTAGTGTCTTTGTGTTATTGTCTCCTTTATCCTTTTATTACTCTATAAAGTTTAGCATACGGTCACTAGGAAACTTTATAGTGTTTGTGAGAAACAAAAATGTACCCCTCCCTCCCCCTGAAGCATTTTCCTTCATGTGCATTTCCAGCAAATGCCTTGCAGAAACGCAGGAAATGGCATTTCAGAGACTGTAAATTTAAAACTTTTCTGGGGGAATATACCCCCGACCTCCTTGTTTAGAGCACCATCAGTGCTTTAACTTTTCTTCCACTGTGTACACCTTCAAAATCTCATGCTCTACCCCTGTCTTGGTATTTGTGCTATTCACTAGTTTAAGTAAGCCCTAACTGGAATATATATAGCTCAAAATTTTTATATAACTTATGACTTTGTGATGATGATATAGGTGGTACCGATCACCAGAATTGTTATTTGGAGCAAGTATCTATGGTACAGGTGTTGATATGTGGGCTGTTGGCTGTATACTGGCTGAACTTCTTCTACGGGTGGGTGATCAATGTGTGTACACTGCAGCCTGTAACCCAATGCACTCCATAACATCATTTCAAAGCAGGCTTTTAGCCAGACATTGAAAATTGGCCGTCCAGAAGGCATGTTTTCCCATAAAATTATAAGAGAATAAGTACATTTTCCTTGTATTTCTTCCAAAAATGTCCGTCCATAGGACGGCTGGACGGCCTTCTGGCTAAAACCTTGTTTCAAAGTGTTGCGGCAGCTATGTGATAATTTTAAAACTAGTTGCAGTGTAGCAAATGTGGCTGGTTTAGTTATCTCTAAACTACATACCTCAGAACACTCCAGATTCACTTTCTGTTTTCTAACTGTAAGTTTTACTTTCAGAGAGACTCTTTTTCCAAACAGCGACCTTCCTTCCATGTAGAGAGTAGAATATGGATGTCTATCGTAGATAGATCTGCATTTACCTGTGTGGAGAATTGAAATTACAATGAAAAAAGAGAAGTAATTCTTAGTTCTATTGTTATATTTTTTATGTGCATCCAGACTTAAATGTTTTGGTACTTGCTTTCATTGAAGGTTCCATTCTTGCCTGGGAGCTCTGATTTAGATCAACTGAGTAAAATATTTGAGACCCTTGGAACACCATCAGAAGACTCTTGGCCAGTGAGTAATCATAATGTCAAATAACATAATAGCAAGTACATTAGAGCGATTTTTGAGTGACCTTCAAAAATGGTTTTGGTAAGTGTTCGTTATTTGTTTTATTAGCCTATGGATGAAAAGATCAAAACATGGACTCTTCATTTTCCTGCCAAAGAAAACCCTAATATGGAGAAGGCATTGTTCAATTGGCCAATCGTGTTGCAGTATGACGTCAAAACCAAGTATCGATTAATTAATTTCTACAAAGTTCTCGGGCATGAGATTTTTTCACCCAAGCATTCTCTTAAACCAACCAAAAGCCACAGACGTTTGTATCCGTTTGATAAACCAGTCAAGTCACTCTAATTCTGTTCGTTTGTTGTTTTTGTTTTGTTTTCGCGTTTTCATTTCAAGGTCATACCAAAATTGCTCTATCCCAACATACCAATGTTTTCAGCTCAACCAAATGAATATATCTTGAACCAGCTCAGGGTTTACTCAGTGGGAGGGGCACTCTACTGCAGCACTGGACATTGCAGCTTGGAAACCTGGGGGCCCAACCAATACTCAATGTCTTAGTTAACCCATTCCCTCCTGAGGTCCTCCTGGGACCAATCTAGTTGTAGCTAGTCAAGCCATTTTCCATTTGCAGCCTCAGGCTGTAGAGCCAGAAGTGCCCAAAGCACCATATTATAGTTTGAGCACTTTGTAGCCTTCTGTTTAAGACAAAAAATATCAGCTTCTGAAGTTCAGGCTTGCTGCCTCCCCCCATATTTCCCATACCCTCTTATTTTGGGGGAGGGTGGGTCATTAATATTCAAAACGAAGTCTAGGAAACAGACTTGTAATAAAAACTATTATTCTTGTGTGAGGGTACTAGCCCTATATTTAACCTTAAAATACAGGCCGAAAAAATCCAATGCTACAGTTTTGTATGATCGGTTTCTTTTAAGGTTTTTCTTCACTTTATGAGAAAGAAAGCTTTTAGGGTTACATGGAAGGAAGTGTAGGTACAGTAGGTGGGCAGTGGAACAAGATTTCATTGGGATTTTTGGGTCAACTTAACAATGTTTTTTGTCTTTTCTCCAGTATAATTTCTTGATTAAATCATGCTCATTCAAGCATGATTTAAAAGACCTCTTCCTATGCACAAGTTAAATGACCGTTAAAACTGAGGCATTACAAGCTGTACAAGGGATAGCAAAGGCAGTGATGGTCAGTTCAGGAGCGAATGGATGAAAATAACTTAGAAATGAAGGTATTGCCTTCACCTTCCTAATGGCTGATCCTTTGTACGGCTCAGATGCTTCTGCTTCAATAGTATCTTTACAGTAAATACAAATAAAACTTGAATAAAGTACCAGTAGGTTTTTTACTGCTACCAAACCTGCCGTCCTGCCCATAATTAATATTCTGTTCCCAAATTAATTTCATGATATAAAGCATTTGTTTTATCTCTACTGTCCAGGGTGTAACATCCTTACCAGACTACGTTGAGTTTAAAAAATTCCCAGGGATCCCTCTTAAGGACATTTTCTCTGCTGCCGGTGATGATCTTTTGGATCTGCTGGACAGATTACTGGATTGTAACCCTCTGGGACGAGTTAATGCCTCTCAGGTAAAGGTTTACCAGTATTGAAAGAGAAATACCCAAAATGGTGGAAAATTATATCAGTAGAATGCAAGCATTCAGCATTCCTCTCCTGAGTATATAATTACCGTATATTTCTAGGCTTTACCAAAGCTTCTTGTTCCTGATATCTTTGTCGTTGTTGTTAACTATATATTAAGTATTGTCTGCATAAATTTATTTCTTATATGACACCATTTATAGTGCAAGTTCTGAGACAGGCACTAGCTGGCATCTCTTTTTAAATGGTCAACCAAAAGAAATGAACAAGCCAAGGGCAAAATCAGTTTCAGTAAAGCCTATCCCAGCTTTTCCTCAGCTCCGTCTTACCATTAACCACTGCTTCTTGTGTCTTTTGCCTGCCTGTGTATTTAATTACACAGGAAAGGAGCGTTCATGAAAGCAAAGTGTGCAGTTTATATTGCAGTAGTTTGCAATAATGTTGCAATTATGATTTTTTAGGTGGAGACAATTCTTTTCTAAGCCACACGTGATCAACAATTTACTCTCCTGTAGTTCTGATTTGCTCATTTTTTGTAAATGTAAGAAACTTGATTTTCTTTGAAATGCTGGTTAATTCCCTGTACCTTTTTTAGGCTCTCAAGATGCCTTACTGTTCTAACAAGCCAGTACCCACCCCTGGTCATTTGCTACCACGCCCTAAATTACCAGGTGCTGCTGAGAGTAAGAAACAAGACGAAAACTCGCTAAAAAGAAAAATAATCGATTCTTTTCCTGATTCAGGTAATACGTTGTCTTTTTTAGAACTATAGTATTGATTGTAAGGGGGAAACCCCGAATTAAAATCCTAAATCAGCCCTAGCCTGGGAAAGAAGGCGACATTTGGCGACTGACAAATGACTGCAGAAATTCCATTTTTTTGACGTATCACTAACCAGATTTGGATGGCGACACCCCATCAGTATGGTATTTCTGCTCTCGTCCCTCTCGTCGCAAAATGTCGACTGCTCTCTCAGGGTAAATCACCAAGGCTTGATTAAGTTCAGTATAGCAGCAAAGTTTTACTGCCTCGTGGTGATATGCCAACTGAAGCGAGGTCTACACTATGTGGCAAATACCGTCGCGACGTCAAGCATTTAAAGAAGTTCTATACTGGATATTAAGTGGCCGGAAAAAGTCACTCAGTGTGTGAAAGTTCCTGAATAAAGTCGAAGCTTCGATTATTAAGTTGTGTCATTAGAAAGGTCTGGCACCAGTCAGGAGTAAGTAGGGCTGTCCCCACAAGAATTACAATTCAAACCTAAGTGGTGTTGTAAGTCCATTATGGCCTGCGAGCCAACTCGGGTGCGGTGGGCGGGAAGGGGGTTATAGATGAAAGGAGGCCTCCATCTTTTTAGCTTGCTTGCGCGTAATCTTTGACTTTTGAGAATTCCAAAATGACAGCTACTCCTTTCGCGCAGGAAATCCCAGCACCTTCTTCAGTCCTTTTGACCGCCTTTCTTCAGTCGATTTGTTTTTTTTCAATGTTCATTTCTTGTTGCTATTGCCCTTCATACCTTGAACAGTGTTTTCTTTTCCTTATTTTCAGGAACTATATCAGCTAAGAAATTAGTTTTCTAAGTTAAACACAAAAGAAAATCAACCAAGTACCAAGTGGCAACTCCAAGAACCCTCTCTCATGCTGTCTCTCTCGACCAACATCTCCGGCCTCCGTTGCGAGAGTTTATTCTCCTGCAGAAATTGGAAATCAAAGACCAAAAACGGTCAGTGAACAATCCAAGACGAACGCTGGATGCTGTTATGTTATTTAAAAGAGGAAACAGACAAGAAGGAAAGTGGAAACTCGCTTACTTCATTGATGGAAGGATATTGTCTCGTAATGAAAATAAAGACAACGAACTTGATATTCGACCGTGTGTCCGCGTTTTTTTTTTCCTTTGAATGAGAGGAACCATCGATTTTAAAATAAAGAAACAGTATTTAAAGATATTCACGATTGAGTTTTCTACACAACAATTAAAATATCTTTAATTGCAACAATAAACAATAGACATGAATGTTTGCTGAGATGTAGACTTTTGCAATACACTTCATTTTTCAGAATACTGTTTGTACTGCTCATTACGTTTAATATTCTTATTTTTTGATGATTTTAGGTTGAAGATATTCCTCTGATTATTCTTAGATTGTGCTGTATACCATACATTCGTATTACATGTACCTTTCATCGAACTGTTATTAGCTTCGAGCGTTTTTGCCTAGTCCAGGTTTTTATCGTTTCATTGGTTTTTTATTTTGCCGTTTTGGGAAAGGAAGAATTGTCAGTATACAGTTTAATTACAAATGTTTAACACGTAAAAATTATCTCAGACCCTGACCACAACTATCCAAGCAACGCCTGTCTTGATTTAACAAGCGCATTTCTGAGGTGATAACCGAGAACAGAAGAAAACCGGCTGTCATTGGTAGCGGTGATTGGTGGAAGGGCGTGGACGCCCTATCGCAGCGTCGGAGGTCATCGTCGATAAATTTGGACAACAACTCTCTCCTTCGTCTGAACGACTACTTCGCCAACCTGTGCTATGATGACAGCTACGTCAGACCTATTGATATGGATATCCCGGACAGTGTAAAGCCCCCGGAAATATCTGAGCGGTGTGTGTGGAATACTTTAGTTGATGTAAAGAAAACGGCAACGGGACCAGATAACCTCCCGTACTGGATCTGGAAAGACTGTGCTGAGCTACTCACACCTGTCGTTACCCATGTTTGGAATTTGTCGCTTTCTACTCATACATGGCCGGACTCTTGGAAGAGGGCAAATGTTAATCCTCTCCCCAAAGTGGACATGCCTTTAGAGGACTCAGACTACCGTGGTATCAATGTTACTCCCGTTATTGCGCGGTTGTTTGAGAAGGTCGTGTATCGTACGCAAGCACAGTCAGTCATTGAGAACAATCTGAGCCACACCCAATTTGCATATAGACAGGCGGGTAATTGCACAAATGCTTTGCTCGCTATCCAGCACCAGACATACAAGTATTTAGACAGTAGTGGCTGTAGCGCAGTGCGAATTTTTACTGTGGACTTCAGTAAGGCCTTCGATTTTGTGAACCATACTATTTTGTCTGCCAAACTGAAACAGCTACCCCTAAATCCGTACATTATCAATTGGTATCAGAGTTTCCTCTATGCAAGACAACAACGTGTTGTTAGCTATAATTTTTTAGGACATTGGAAATCTGTCAATAGAGGAACCACACAAGGTAGTGTAAGCGGACCGTATCTTTTTAATATATTTTTGAATGACTTGGAGATCTTCTTTAATGGTTGCCCTGTTCTTTTTAAATACGCCGACGATTCCACTATAGTTTCGCCTATCACTAGGAACCGTGACCCGTCTGCCGACTTAGTAGGACAGTTCTTAACCTGGTGCAAAGACAAAAAAATGGTCTGCAACCCTAGTAAATGTAAAGAGCTGGTTGTTAGAAAGAAAAATCACAATGTACTCTACTCTCCAATTAACAATATTCCTCAATGTAATAGCTTCGTTTTACTAGGAGTAACTCTACAGAGTGACGGGAAATTCAATGAGCATGTAAGAACCAAGCTTGTCAAAGCAAACAAGTGTTTACACGTCCTACGAACACTAAGAAAGGAACACTACTCTCAGGCAGAGATAGATCGCCTTTTTATATCTATTGTTTTACCTAATTTTAGCTATGCGCTTTCAGTCTATGGGGCATCGGAATCCGATCTTACGGTTATACAAAATTTTTTAGACCGATGCCATAAACGCCGTTTTATTTCATTTCCAGTTTTTATCAAGAATCTTTTAAATAAACAAGACCAAAACATTTTAAAGAAATTAATATCAACGGATTGCCACCCACTAAAAGATATAATTTCTGTCCAGAAGACTTATGTACATAATCTTAGGAAAAAAGGCTGCGTACGCCCAAAAATTAATACAGAGCGTTTTATGAACACCTTTGTAAATAGGTTGATTTTTAAGCCCCATTCATTGTAATGATACACTTTTTTAATATATACATATAACGTAGATATTTTTATCATAGTTTTTATCTTCTCTTATTGTAACATAAGATATGTAGTTTTATCTTTTGGTGAAATAAAGACTCATTATTTATTATTTATTATTACTATCCATTCCGGATATTTTCTGAAAACGGATTTTTTGTTCTCCGTTTTCTAAAAAATATGCGTCCACGCGTAGCGTATTTGAATTGTTTTATCACTTCCTTATGAAAACGTTGAAACGATGAAAGTACGATTATAGCATCCCATACATGCACAGTAGTATATGATAGTAATATGATGTATAAAACCATCGTACAGTGGAACCCTACCTTACGGCCACCTCGGTAATCTGGCCGCGTCATTTCGTTATTACGGCCACTTTTTTTCGGCCCGGCTACACGATCATACATTTTCATATAAAAAAAAACACGTAAATGTCGTCATCCGTTAATACGGCCAACGGCCACATTTCTGAATCCCAAACAGTCAGTGGCGTAGCCAGCCCTTAGACCTACAATTTTTTTGGTTTGATCACTCTACCGCTTGTAATAAATTATACGTGCAATTTTCAGGATATGTAGAAATGAAAATCAGGCAGGCCTACAACTTGTTGAAAAGCTGGCTACGCCCCTGACAGGAGAATCTTATATAACTTCACTCCTAATTCGATCATCTTATATTGTTTTTAGACTACACATAGTTAGTAGAGGGGGACTATGGACTACAGTACACTTAAAATCCATTTGTGGCGGTTAAATAGCCGTTATTTTAAAGTGTTTTATGTACTAAAGGAAAGTTTCAGGTAGTTTTTACAATTACTGTACACGATGTCTCCGGTTGATTCTGGGAAAGAGGGTGGTTCAAGTTTTTACGGCTGTTAAGTCATGAAGTTTGACCCTGTCCCGGTAAAACGGCCTTTTTTTTACCCATTGATGACCTTATTGACACGGTTCCTCTGTATTCAAAAACCTCCGTTTTCGTCCGTCCACACGTAAAGCAGAAGCCGGCGTTTTCAAAAATGTTCACCCTGGGAACCATTTTCGAAAACCCCGTGTATATGTGGACGAACTGGGCTAAAACGGAAGGAAGAAATCTCCGTTTTTTAAAAAATGTCCGGAGGCTTGTGGACGGGGCCTCAGCCTCGAGTTTATTTTTTAAAATACCCCGAAACTTTCAGCCTCGACAATAAATTCTTCCCGGGTTTCTTATAACATAAAAAGAGCCTCCGAGCCTTACGTTCTAGCAGTAGAAACATTGCCGTAATGCATCGGTCAAATCGAAGCTTCAACATGCCCCCCCCCCCCCGGGCATACCCCGGGCATTTGACACCTTTGCCGTCCCGGGGAGGAGGGAATTTGATTATCAGAGTCTTCCAGGGGGTGGGCATCCTCGGAGACCCAGGGGCAGTTAGTCGGGTCGATAAAATGTTCGTGGTGAAAGTTTACTGTAAGATCGAGACGAGCCCCTGGGCACTTACTCTTACCGAACCAGTTCCAGAAGCGTTTGAATTGCCTGCTTCTGATTGGTCAGAAAAAAATTTTTCTGGCCAATCAGAAGCAGGCATTTCAAACGCTTCTGGAACTGGTTCGGTAAGAGTAAGTGCCCAGGGGCTCGTCTCGATCTTACAGTAAACTTTCACCACGAACATTTTATCGACCCGACTAACTGCCCCTGGGTCTCCGAGGATGGGGGGTGGGGAATTTGATCCCCATGCTTTAGGGGTGGGGAATTTGAACTGCACCCTCGATTTCATGTAAAATCTTTGGCGTGGTAAGATATCATGGGGGACGCGGTGTTAGAGGATTTTCGTGGAAAAGATTGTGCCTTTGTGGCCAATTGGTTACAAGGAGAGGGCTTAAACAAGCTTTGTGCCGTATTTGAAGTATTTAAATTTTAAAATTTTTAATTGGATGCAGGCTTTGAATGTATGAATGTATTTTATTGTTGTGTTTACAATGAAATACAATACCTATACCGGCGATAAAATAAAATAAAAAGCTCAGGTCAACTACTTTGACCGATTCTAAGTATGTTCATTAATAAGGTGAGCAATGATGCATGTCAGTGAAATGGTCATGATGTAGTAATCTCAATAGGTGGGATCTTTTTTTATAGAACGCTTTGTATGTTGCATGATGAAGAAAAGCTGAGCATTCAGTGACCTTGTAGCAGCGATTTCCGCCGCTTTGCACGAGACGTTTGTTCGTAGTGAATACGCTAACAGTGTTTCTCAGTTTTTGTTATATTTATAAAAATTTTGTTCGGCAACTGGAGGCGTTTCCACCATCCTTCTGTCATTTTTGTGCCTGTGAAATGTCCCCGGGGTGGGGGCATTTGATCACCTGAATGGACCCTAGTGTGGGGCATTTGAACGGCATTTTGACCCGGGTAGGGGGGAATTTGAACAATAATTTTCAAAAAAGTCAAATGCCCGGGGGGTTGCCCGGGGGGGCATGTTGAAGCTTCGATTTGACCGATACATAATGTTTATGGTCTTGTTTAAGATGTCATATCACTTTTCACACCTGTTATTCATAATTTGTAACTACTTAGGTCTAGCCTTTTCACGGACCTTCTGATTTCCCTTAAGATCCAGCTCGTGTACGAAAAAAAAAACTGCGGCGGGGGATATATTGGCCGCTTGCTAAAGGGCTTGAATTCCTCGAAAAAAAATGAAAGAAAACTTGAAGTCTACTAAGACAGACTATCAGGAGCACCCAACGACTGAATGTTTCCAAATACGTCAGAAGTGTCTCAAATGGTTTTGGCTATGCGTGCAATCTTAGGGCCTGTTTACATGGGGGTGGGGGACCCCAGATATAGGTGAGGTAACATGTGGCGGGTACCCTACCTAAGCGGGTTACCTCACCTACCTGCATGGGGTCCCCCACCCACATGTAAAAAGGCCCTTGCTACCTTAGCTACCCTGATGAGTGCGGTCGGACGTTCGAGCACATGGATCAGCCGTACATTCTTTAGAAGATTTTAGGGGACGTTTTGTATTAATATCGAAATTTTTAGAAGACCTTTTATAAAAGTAATTACAACACTATCTTGGTAATAAAATGTGAAAAACACAACCTCCGAAAATCGTGGGTAAGTTGGTATAAAAACTCCAAATATCTAAGACAAAATGATTATCCAGCATATATTTAGCCTTCCTCGAGATTTAGAAATTTCAAGGCGATATTTGCGTCTTCGAACAGCTTCGGATGCCCCTGAAACGATGTAACTACCGTGTGGTATGAAAGAGATTTTCGCGGATCGAAAGAGGTCTACGAAGAATGCTACCCCGCTAAGCATCATCATGGAAAGTCAGACTTTTCAATCCTGTGGCTACTGGCTAAGCGAAAGAAAAGGGGAAGGTACAGGGCACGCAGGCAACTGTTGTGCAGGCACCCGGATGCGCGATGCCGCCAATAGGGAGCTTAAACAACGACGACGTCGACGGCAACGACAACGGCAAAAATACAATAGGTTTAGGGCCTGTTTACATGGAGGTAGGGGACCACAGGTAGGTGAGGTAACCCGCTATAGGTGGAGTAACCCGCTCGTCCATATAATCTCTCACATGATAGGTGGGGTGACCCGCCACGTGTTATCTCACCTATCTGGAGTCCTCCACCTCCATGTAAACAGGCTGTTAGATTGGAAGAACAACAACTTTGCACGTGCATCACGCTTTTTTGTACGTTTCTTAGCCGTCGTTCCACGACTACAACGTGAAAGTGCCTAATTTCACGTTTTGTGGAGGACTGGAACACACGACAACAAGTATTTATCTTTTCCTGAACTTTTATACAGTCCTTTAGAATTCAACTCCAAAAAAAAATTTGACAGCATTTGACGAATGGAACAAGATGGAATAAGCGCGATAAAGTTTTAGGCAGCGCTAATTCACTTTTTGAGTGACGTTTTCGTAGCCGTCTCCGTCGTCGTTGCTTAAGGGACCGGGAAGGACTGGTAAACTAAAGTGGACGCTCGAGTTAACTCGCTTTGTCGACGCGCTCTCGAGAATGAATTGCAAATCGATTCTCGCCGAAGAAAATTTTATCGATCATCAAGCGACAACAATTTGCCGTCTGTCTCCTCTGAATTGATTAAACATTTTTGACAACTTACGATGAATCACGTGGCATAACATTTACGTTGCTCCTTTATGAGGTGAAATTAATTAGTTAATTAAAACAGGAGTGTTTGAAGTATGAATCAGTGTCCGGAGAGCGACAGGTATTTTAGACATTTTAGGTGGGTTGTAATGCTTGAACATTAGGACCTATAAGTTCACAAAAGAAACCTAGATATTATTCTCATGTGCGTTTCAATTGCTTTGGTTTAGTGTCCTCTCTGAAATAGTAATGTCTCCTGCTTCAAAAGCTCCGGCAAACTCCACACGGAATTCTCGGTCAGTAGGGCGACTTTTGCGGAAAACGTCCCCATGCAAGATGAATTTATCTAAAGAGAAAGAAGAACTTAAACGGCTTAACGATCGTTTTGCGGCCTACATAGAGAAAGTCAGAACTTTAGAGGAGGAAAATAACAGGATTAAAAAGAATAGACGGTAAGTAAAGGTACTGAAAGCAAGCCTGCATTTGCTCGAGTTTCTCTTTCAACTTCTCTTTTAGGTCAATCTTACATAAGTCAGGGAGAATTACTTGCATATTGAAGAAACACTGTAAATGTTAAAACACTTTCAGGCCGTCTCGTAGACTGTACGACTGAAATTCAGGCTAGGGTTTAGAGCAAAGAATTAGACGACAAGCATATTACTGAATATATATTTCCGCCGAATACAAACTTCATCTTGGCATAGTTTTCAATAGTTATCAGCCCAAAGTAAAGTCGATTATTATTATTATTATTATTATTATTATTATTATTATTATTATTATTATTATTATTATTATTATTACCACTACGTTGTTTGATGTGTCTTTGCAGTTGTCTTTTTAAGCAATAGACCACACTTTCTATGGGTTTACCGGCGTGATAACCCACGCGGGATGTTGGGAGAACACGAGAAAAGCTTGTAAATCACGAGCCGAAGGCGAGTGATTTACAAGCTTTTCGAGTGTTCTCCCAACATCCCAAGTGGGTTATCACGCCGGTAAACCCATAGAAAGTGTGGTCTATTGCTTTTATAAAATAACTTTTAGTAGAATGGACTATTTTAGGTAAAAAATATGGTTCTAGTACCGTGATCAAGTCACGTCTTCTCTCTAAAGTCATCATAAGCCAATCATGACTCACGATTTAATAGCGTTGAACTTTCTCAAAACTCAGTTCAGTCAAACAACAAACAGCAGCACTTCAAAACACGAGTTTTTGCGCTCATTACATGATAACTTATGAAAACTGTTTTACAGGAAAAGTCAACACATATTCATGCGAACGTACAATGAAAGAATACGTTCATGGTTTGTTTACTACAGAAGTAGAAATTAATTGAACATCAGACTGTACGCAGCTGTACTTTGTTGAGTCTATCCGTAAGAATTTCGTTGTTACAGACGGAACTGGCAGCTATTGTAATAGAGGACTTCATTCACTTTTAACAAGCCGCAGTGGTTTAAGATCTGTTTTCTGGACTTTATTATGATCAAGAAATGCTGCGGTAACGACGTGGCTGCATTTGCCAAGTTGTCGCATGTAACTTTATATGCACTTACAGCGAACGATGGAAATATGTCAGTGGTGGAGAAAGGTTTCTTTGCCGTAGCCACATATTGGCGTTAATATTTGTCGATTCGTGAAGTGAGGTGGTTTGAGGTAGGTTATGACATCGATGTCACCGAATAATTTGTGCAAATGTTGGAAAAAACCAGCCCGAAACTCTGTCATCTTTCATCATCGTTGGCAGCTTGTTTACAACTTACAGCGGCCGATTTTGTACCATATCTTGATCAGAGATCTCTTTTTGGAACAATTTCTTTCATTAAGAAATTTAAGTTTGAGCTAAAATAAATCAAGAATGCTAAAACTATCCGTTTTGTTGCTTGTTGGCTCATGGTTAAGTTTTCCTAGAGACTTTCTACACCAGAAATTCACACAGTTGTTGTCTTTCTCTGCGATTTGGCATCGTCGTGAAATGTAAACTGTTTTCCAGCTTTGTACTTTATAACTTCTAAAGCTATGGCAGTAGCGAATTGTGACGCTCAGTAATAAAATGTGGAAACCAACGCTTTTAATATTAAGAAGGGCTGGGTAAGTAACTTGTTCTGTTTTTTAGCCTTTCTAAAATCGTTGTTTGCAGATCAACAGCCGGTTTTGTTTATGGCTCGTTGTCCGGATGCCTTTTTCTATGGGTTTACCGGTATAATAAACCATAGGTTTTTGACCAATCAGATCACGCGTACTATCTCAGTTATTTTATAATTGACGATAATTTATACTTGTTATTAATTTTTGGCCGATCACGATCTTTTTTGATCCAACATTGAGCAAGATTAAACGTATCTGAAAACCACCCAGGGATGATGGCGACTTCCTGTATAAAGATTTAAATTATTATTATTATTGTTATTATCACCATTTTACTTCCTTGATTTTGTATCCAGCCAGTTTATTAGTATATGCATAAAGTTACAACAATGTCATTGAACTGTAGCGATAGAAATGAATGTAAATTTGAAATGTTTTTCCTTAACATCCGCACGTTCACGTTTCCAGGTTCTTCCACACCAAACTACAATTTTCCAGTTTTCCTTTGGGTGTGGCTTGAAGTTTGGGTTTGGGTTGTTTTAAAGACTGTTCAGTGTTGAGTTTAGCTATAACCCTAAAATTACAAACTGCTTGAAGCTCTTTATTTACTGTCTGTTAGGTTATTTACTACATCACAGATAAATGTAGTTGTTTTACACCCACTTATCTTTACCTTTATATTTCATTCTGATTTGTTTCAAGAATTTTCTAAATTCGCGTCTCACTTGAGCGTGACAAATTCGAATCACGCCTATAATACTCAACCAATCAATTATTTGTTTTGAAAGGACGCATGTTTTGATTCGTCGATTTACATCACGTGCTACGAAAGAACCGCCAAAACTTGATACGGTTTGAGCGCGCTTTCTTGACTTACCGTACTCGGAGTCGTGGTTCAGACTTTGTTTTGCTGTGATTTTAGCTTGCTTTCAAAAATGGCTACCACTGCGGCCTCGCCTCGTACTCCTGCACCGTCAGAGAGACTTGGAGCAGCGTCTCCAATCAAGATGAATCGAGTACAAGAGAAAGAAGAACTTCAGCACTTAAACGATCGCCTCGCTGTATACATCGATCGAGTGAGGTCTTTGGAAGAAGCTAACACCAAATTAACGGCAGAGATTACCATGACAAAGTCGCGAGCAAAAACAGAGGTCGAAACCGTTAAAGGTATGTATGAATCTGAACTGGCCGATGCAAGGAGGCTATTAGATGAAACCGCCAAGGAGAAAGCACGCGAGCAAATTGAGAATCGCAAGAACGCCGCACTGGCCGATGACTACAAGAAGAAGTAAGCTTAATAAGTGTAGTTGGCATTTCATGGTTAAATAATTATCTCCCAGGAACTCTACACTGCACACTACTAAGAATTTATTACTTCTTTAAACTGCGGTTTTAACACATAATCTTTCGCTTTAAAGTATAAATGGTTTTTGACACGATCAAGGCCGGTCTTGTTGGAGCATGAATAATATATTCTAGAACCAATAATTGCACGTGTGGTTGGGTGCTTATATTAATGTGCTCTTAGTCTTTAGACTCGAATGAATAATATGGTAATCAACATTATAATCCTTATAAGAGAGATCAAGATGGTGTCGGTTTCGTGAGTCAGCTACTCACCAGTGACGACCTAGCTTAGTCACGACAATCTTGCGTTTTAACATTTCAAGCTCTCTGCAAGGAAATTATTTTTTTTGCAAAGGAATTTGTGTTATGATGGATCATTCCGTCCAATAAACGCAGTAACACTTGTTGACGATTTCAAGAATAATTGTAAATACCGTGCAAAGCAGATACAATTTCAAAAATTCTCACTCTGGATGGATGTCGATGCTTTTAAAAATGTGTAAGGCGCGCCTTTTTCGGCTCTGCTTTGTCGTCAGACCCTTATTTGAACATGGACTTTCTCTATTGAATAAAATAACTTCAAGTTTTGTGCAATCTAACAGAATTTGTTAGTGTCAACAAGAATTATTATGTGTAAAAAATAGACTATGGGACGTGTGAACTTTGTTTGACATGCCAGCATGATCGCCAAGGTTAGTCGTAAATCACTCATCCGTTAAACATTAATTCCTATACATAATAACGCTTTACAATTCGGAGACGGGTGGGTCGTTTTCATTCTTCGTGGAACGATGCAGATTATGATTTCTGAACCGATAATTAGCTTTCAGTTCAAGTGAACTGTTTTAACTTGGTAAGCAGTAAATACAGTTGATAAAAATAATAACTTCTGACCTATCCTGACAGAGTTGCACACACACCTACTACTTGGGAAAAATGCCATTCATCTACTTCTCTTTCCAGATTAAATTTCCCTCTTTCCAGTATTTATTTCGTGCGGGACACAGATGTCACATAACAAGAAAGCGCTTACAGCAGCATCACGTCTCGCCTGCTTGGAGATTAGATCGAGAAATGAGGAAGGGATTAATTCTACAAGAAACATGGTTTACTCACTAAAGATTTTCTACTTTCTACTTTATAGACGTCGATACTTTTTATTTGTTGCTGAATTGATTTAGTATGCATGTTACAGACGACCAAAAATACCTCTGCGGTCGCGGCTACACGTGTGTATAAATAGACAAAAATTCAAGGGCCTTGCTTCCAGAGAAATTACATCATTGCCAGAGATCGAAAAATTGATTTACATGGCATGTCATTTCAATCATCACCGAAAATAAATCACATGCTCATCACATCATGCTCAAGACTCATTTGCATACATTGAAAGTTTACAACACCTGACCATCCCAATTTTGCTAATTAAGATTCTTATTTCTTTTCTACCACTCATTAGTGTTCACTTGCTCCAAAGTAATCAACACTTTCAAGGGATAGAATTCTTGGACCGACACGTTTCGGAAGAGCTCTAAATTTAATCTTTCCCAAGTTTTATTCGCAAAACATGGGTGGCTTTGATCACGATTCTCAGTCCCAGTTTCCACAGTCTCCGCAATTAACGCCTGGTACAAAGACCTGCCTTTTGTGTCCCAAAATTCCGGGGGCTACTTCCAGAAAAATTGGGAGGGGGTGTGCAGCACGCTTCCTGAAACCCTTACCCTATTTCAGACCAAAGTCTGTGATTTTCCCTACCCTATTTCAGACCTGATAAAAAATTTGATACCCTATTTCAGACCTGAAGCCCTGGAGCCCGGTGTGTGACAAGCTGTCACGGCACATACACGGTAGTTAGCGTAAACATTAAAAGGGAAATGGTCCTATCGCCAAATGATGAAGTAGCTTATTCTTCTAAAAAACATACCCAATTCAAGACTAGAGTGCACAAACCATACCGTATTTCAGACCAAAATGGTCAAAATTGAAACCCTATTTCAGACCAAAACGGCTAAAAAACATACCCTTTGGTGCGGCACATACCTATATAGCCTATATAAGGGACTACCCCCTGGGGTGAAAAACGCGTTGCCGATTGTGAGTCTCGCTGCTTATGCAAGCAAGACTAACAAAAGAACAAAAACCACGAAACAAATATACCAAGCAGATTTTTTCCCTGAACAGAAAACAAGGAGGTTTTTTGTTTTATGTCATGTGTTTGGTACATGAAGTTTTGACCCCCTTTCCTGGAAATTTAGCTTAGCATAATGCCATAGGAAGGAAAGATGATAAAAATGGTAGCAAAACTATATATAAAAAAGAAATGCCAAGGAAAGAGAGCAAGAAGATAAGGTTGACATATATTCCCAGTAAAAAGAAAAACAAATTTCTGCTTGATCACATGCAACAACAAAAAATGAAGCTTATTAATCAGTTAACAGGAAAAGAAGCTTTTTGTTGTAAATCTCAATTTTAGCATTTTCCATCATTATTGGTGGAAAACTGGTTAAAAAAGAAGGTTTTGTTGAAAAATGTTGGTTTTTCCTACTGCTGGCTGCTCTTGGATGACATGGTGTATCAAGCAAGTGATTCTTAACTTCATTGTGAACTCCTAAATTAAGATAATGTTTTGGCCAGATTTCACTAGAGATGCATTTCTCACTTAACATCTCCTTTGTTGGCTGCTGTCATGTTGTATCCTACTTACAAATCAGAACTTGGCAGCCACAGGTGTTTGGAGAAATGGAGACCTTTATTTGAAGCATTCCTTTGTACCCCCTTTCTTCTTCCTTGTTTCCCTTTCTACATTTTCCCTCTCCTTCCTTTCTTAGGCACTCTTCAGTCATTTTACATAATATTTTGGGATAACAGTCCTGCCTTCAGCATTATCATTTAGTTGTTGCCCTTTGGTTGCTGATAATATGTCTTTGTAGGCCTGGGTAGATAAAACAAAGTTATTGATATGTTTATCTTAGTTCATAAATCCATAGTTTTGTCAGTCACTCCTTGCTATTGCTAAGGAGAATTCAGAGGCCGGATTGGAAACTTGTCACGGACTACTATAAAAATTTGGTTATTCCTAATACTGTCGGATAATATTGTTTTCCAAAATTTGGTGTGGATATCTTTTTGTTGTTGTTGTTGTTGTTGACTTAATACTTAGGTAATGGAGGTAAAACTGGTTAATGTATAGTGTTTTTTTTTTATCTTTTGAAAGATATGATAAGGAGGTAGCAGCTCATAAAAGAACTGATGATGCCTTAAAAGCAGCTCAAAGAAAATTGTCCGACAAGGAAGCACAACTGGCTGCAGTGAACCGAGAAGCTAAGAACCTTGAGGATGTCGTAAAAGATTTACAAAAAGAGTGCCAAGAACTGAAGGATGCTCTGGAGTCTGCTAAATATGCTCTTGAACAAGAAACACTGAGCAGAGTGGACTTAGAGAACAAACTGCAGTCAAAAGATGAAGAACTCAATTTCAAAAAGGAAATGTATAGCAAGGTACAAGAATGAACTTAAATTATCCTAATGCTAGTTGAGTCACTTTTTTACGGGCTTAAGCAATTGGCTTTTGTTTTCAATTAAAAGTAAATTAATTAGTTGAAATTAATTTATGGATCCTTTGGTTACTCTTTCGTGTTTTCTACATCTCCGATTGTCGGTTTACAGCTCCATGAACTGTTTAAGTGACACAGTCGTCTTTTGTCCTCATTCGACCACTATGGCTTCTTAGTAACATTTCTTACTTATCCTCTTCATTGCGACTGGATTGTAAGGCCACAATCATACCCCACAACTGAACCCTGTCCTCTGTGGTTACTTACTTGCCTCTATTTAACTTGTTTTCCTTTGTTTAGGAAATTCTTGAGATCCGCTCACAGCTTCAAAGTGTGGAATCACAGCACATTAGAATTGAATCAGATACCAAGTCGAAATTTGAAGGAATCTTACAAGAAAAGTTGCAAGAACTTCGAGATCTGTATGACACTGAGGCGAAGCAATACAGAGATGAAACTGACAACCTGTATAGCTCAAAGGTATGGCTGTTTAAAAACGTACTTTACAGTGTGTTCATAAGTACCGGTACGCTTCAATATCCCAAGTGGCAAGTGTTGTTTTTATTATTATTATTATTATTATTATTATTATTATTATTATTATTATTATTATTATTATTTTCTTTTATGCTTCAATCTACCCACAAAATGGCAAACCTTACTCAGAATGAAATATGTGCTGTGCTCTGTTCGAAAAGGCAATACAAACAACATAATGGAGAAAAAATGGCTATGTGAAATTTTGCACATAGCCGGTTTATTAAACTCTGGAAATCCAATACAAATACAAACTGAAACTTTCGTTAATCATGTATTGCCGTTGAAGGTGAGGGCAATCAACCGCCTGAAAAATACAAACCATGGAACAAGGAAGAGGCAGGAATGGGGAGGAAGAGGGCTGATGAAAAAAGTTTGTGTCAACGAGATAAAGAACGTGACATCCATTATACGACGATCAATAAATACGACATTACCTAAAGACGCCATCTTGAATTCAAAATTCAAATCAGTACCCTCGATTCCATGTTCCTAACCTCTTTCCACATTACTGTACTCATAAACTATGTAAGGCTAAATTGTCGCATAAAATTTTATTTAAAGACAGATAATACGTATTTTTAGGTCCCTGGCAAGTAAAAATTGACAAAAATAGTTGCAAACTACAGAGACTGAGAAGACAAAACAGGCATGTGGGCCTATGGCCCCTGGCTTTCAAAATATTAAATAAGCCACTTCTGAAACTTATGGGCTATTGCAGTGATGGGGTGGGCCAGAAGAAAAGAAATTTGAGTATTTTTATAAGAAATATACCGTAACTTCTGATATCATGCTTCAATTTATTATAGTATCTTGTAGCTGATGTAAAGTCAGCATAATAAAGATTTACAGTGAAACAGTAAATCGCAGTTAATGGAGCGTGATGTGCCAGAGCTCCGGGGGATTGTTATTGTTATGAGCAGAGCCACTCGGGTGATTAATGTACAATAGTATAATATCTTTGTTTTATCGTTGGTAGTACAATCGTATAGACAGGTACCAGGGTCAAAATGTTGCAACACCGTCTAGTACGTTTGTAACATTCATCCTGTATGGCTAGATTCCTTAAATACCTCCATAATTCATTTCTTGTTCAGTTGTACACAGCTTGTGTTCTTGCAACACTGTTGCATGCCATCGTCCATTGGCTTAGCTTTAGACATATGTCTAGCTATAACAAGGTTATGTTTTTAGGCAAAATCCCTCATTCACTTAGCTGCCTTGCTTACTTAACAGTTTACTCATAAATTTTGTACCTTTTCCCTCTCTCCGTCCCTTTGGAGGTGTTGTTGGTGTATAAATAAAATGTGGTTTACCTCTCCTATGTGGTTATCGGTTTGGTCTTGCAGCGACTTTCCCAAGCTTTGTGTTTTCACACTCTTTCAATATTATTGCGATTAGGTTTAGCTCTGATATTTGCCAATGGTTAATCAATGTTTTTAGGTTGGGCTCTCATCACGCTTTTGTCACAAGGGAAGTCGAACATCACGCCGATAGCAGAGCGGTGTTCCCCTTTAACGCCAACATAGAGGGTTGTCTTTCTTTGTGTTTTAATTTGATATTGCTTAGGAATTCTGTAATCAGTTTACCTTAACACAGAAGGGGTGACATTAATCAACTGTATAAACAAGGTTTAAAGGAATCTTTCTCTGGTTACTTCGATTTAGGGGAAAACATTCCCGACTTAAGTCCTCAGATGGTGTAACTTCAGAGAACAATACAGTCCACACCCCTACCTCTTGGGGTGTTTGTTGTTTTCTGGCTTGAACAGTGACGCAACATGACATGGAGGGGATGGGGGAGGGAAAGCTTTATTTTCCCTTTTTTAAGTATAGAGCTAAGTGTCTCGACTAATCTTGTCACCAATTGTAGCAAGTAATCAACGTCTGTCATTAGCTCTTGGTTCTTATCAAAAGCACTGCATGTTAAAGGGTCAAATTTTTAGCAGATTGAATTTGAGTATCAGACAATCTCCATTTTTCAGCAACAGGCTAAAATGGCTCTTTTTGTGGTATACATTATGCAGTTTTTCTTTGCCCTGTTTTGTTGTGAGTTTATTTATTTCTTTTATTTAGTATGATGAGCTACAGAAAATGTCTGCCAAGGATGTTGAGGAGCTGACAGTTATTAGAGAAGAAAAGAGAACTCTATCCATAACAGTTGAAAACCTCAAATCGGATTTAAGCCAGTTGCAGTCCAAGGTAGAATATTTGCCTCTTTTTTCATCTCCATAATACAGTGTTAGTGAAACTAATGAGAAAATCAAATTTGACCCGTAACATGTACATGTAGTTATTTACAGTCTTAAGGCTCTAAAAAGTATCTTTTGAAAAGGACTTCTTGCTTTTGATTTATTGATTTATTGATTCATATAATTATTATTGCTTACCTTGAACTTATTTTTAAATCAGTAAATAAGGTGAATTTTCATCAAACAGTAATTAACAATTATTGGACGAGGTTGAGCAAAATATCGTGATTTGTCTGTGGCAAGCAGATCAATTATTTGCCGAAGCCGAAGGCGGAGGCAAATAATTGATATGTGAGACACTGGCAAATCACGATATTTTGCGATAACCGAGTTCAATAATTGTTTTATCATTAGATCACCGAGTTTGTCTTTTTAATGAATATCCTCGGGAAGCGAAGCGATCTGCCATTTTCACGCAAGAGTGATCGCAAGAAGGAGAAAAGCATGGTTTCCTTTACGCATGTGCAGAATATTGTTTGAAGCCAAACACAGTTGGACGGCATTGCGCATGAGCAGACCATTATTTGTAGGCAGTTATTTGCAGGTCTCGTGGTGGGCTCTTGGCCAAGGAAAAGAAAGAAAAATTTGCTTTGAATGATAATCCAATTTATTTGCAAACAGTTTTCCTTTTTTTTTGCATATTGGTGGGGTTGATCAGAACATATATTTTACATGTACTCAAAATCATTTCAGCTGCTTCCCATCAGACAATAAGGTTAAAACTTGGTACAAATTTTAGTTTGGGAAAAACGGTAAGTTATAACTTATATTCCATATGCATTGTATAAAAACCCTTCTCATTAATTCATTCAGAATGCAAGCTTGATTCTAAGAATTGAAGATTTAGAAAAGTTGCGAGCAGGGGACCAAGCAAGAGCTGATGAGGCCATTGCTAATCGAGATGCTCAAATCAGAGAGCTGAGAAAGAGAATTGATGAGGCCCTCAAAGATTATGAGGACCTGATGGGAGTGAAGACAGCACTCGACTTAGAGATTGCAACATACAGGAAGATGCTTGAAGGAGAGGAGACAAGGTCTGACAGTCTGTAACAATGTGTGCATGTCTGAAATTTAATAGAAAAGTGGCATGGCAGGTTTTATTGTTACTTTTGTTTTTCCCTTGTTTGTTTCTTTTGTAAGCTTGCTTCAGTTCTGTAGGAAAAACTTTTGAAAAATAGCAAAGGATCTTAAAAATAGTTTTAAAACAAATGCAGGTGGACAGTGAAACAAAAATTTCAAATTTTGCAGTTTCAGTTACATGTTCATTGTTTTGTTTGTTTGGTGTCTCAGTCTCTGGCCGGCTTGACCAAACTGCACACATTTCAGTAATTTTTGGTAGATCTCTTCCTTTGTCTTTGGAAATTAAAACTGATATTGTCACAAGTAGTACAAGCTCTGAACATTATTAATTTGAAACCAGTAGTTATGCGTGGTTCTGTCTTAAGAGTCATTTTCATGTAGAAAATTACCTGGAAAAATAGTACCTGTAAAATCCAAAGCCTAGCTGTCTTCCTTGTGATAACAAACATTTTTGTTTATTCAGGTTGAACATCACTCCACCAGCATCACCAGTATTTGGAGCCTCTTCTCAATCTAGTAGACGTTCTGTCAAGCGATTTCGCGCTGATGAAGAAACTGTAGGAACTAAGTATTCAAGTCAAGGTTATATTCAAATCAAGGAGGCAAATGCTGATGGCAGATATGTCAAGTTGTTTAATAGTGGTGCGAAAGTAAGTTTTCTCAGAGTTTTTAAGTGCAACATCTGCATTCTTTGTTAATAATATATTTAAGGTCCTTTGATATCAATATTTTTGTTGTTTTCTGCTAAATTGGCTTGAGGTCCTTTGATATATTGTTTGGAATTTGAGAATATATACTTCCTACTGAAAAACGTCTGTGGTAACGTAGTTTCAACCCTTCTGTGTGTGTGAGTGTGCAAAGTGTGTGCCTATTTTTGCAACTCAGCTCAGCAACTGCTGTGTGTTTTCACTGAAAACCTTCAAAGAAAATTTTGTATCCTTGTGCAAGAACAAAAAAGTATGGATAAATTAATAATCATCTACATGTGCATGAACCAGTGTTACATTTTACATGTATTTCAGCAAATACTGCAGTAACTCTCTTCCCAATTCCAAACATCCTTATTAATTTTTTGGATAAGGATAGAGCTTGTCATACTGTTAACACCTGATATTCACTGGCCTTTCTCAGGATGTTCCTCTTGGTGGCTGGACTGTTGAAAGATCGGTGAATGGTGAACCTCCAGTCATTTACAAATTCACCCCGAAGTATGTCTTAAAAAGTGGCTCCCATGTGACGGTAAGTCTTCTTATTGGGTTTTTCTCTGTTTGTTTTTTAAAACCTGTTAACAAGCAAGCAGCCTTGTGTGGCTCCAATTTTTTGTGTGGCTAATTTTATGACCCATTTTGTGACATTGATACAGCGTTTACTTTTGTAATTTTCTCTAAAACTACATACCTCCTTTTGAAATTGAATCAACACTTGGGCATAAATAGCCACTTGGAAAAATAAGGTGTAACTACCCTAAACCTTAACATACTCACTGTAACTACATGAATTTATGGCTCTAGTAAAATATAACCAGTGTTGTTTTGTTGATGTCCTTCGAAAGTCTAGATTTTGAGGAAATTCAAGACAATTCACTAAATCTGTTATAATTTTATGGAAAAACATGCTCGTGGATGTCCAGTCTTCAGTGTGCATGCTAAAAGCCTGCTGAGTACCAGTAATTATTATCAACTACATTAGTAAATAAAAATGCACAAAACATGTCTTAATTTACCATGATATTTTGTACAGTTGGATATTTAAACCATTTATGGAGTTGTTCAAGTCTAAAAATCTTTGCTAACCTTATATACTTAACTGTAACAGTTTTTTTTTTAGCAGAGGTCCAGGTCGGGAAGTGTAGGTCAGCTAGCTTAACTTGACTTAAATGAAGGAGCCAACAGCCAATATTTTGAAGGAATCAGCTCTTACCCATAAGCCTTCTGAACTGGCTCTCTTCTTGACTCCTAATGAGCAAAAAAATGTTTGAGTCTATCAAAAAGACACTCAACTATATGACTGAGGCAGATTGAGACTTAAGCTAGCCTTAAGCGGAGAAATCAAGACTACACCCCCCTGACCTGACATCCTGACATAGCCTTATAGCCAAGCACATTGGTGCAAGGAATCCTTTCATTAGCAACCAGCTTGAAACATTTAAAGAATTTGGCATGACAAACTTAAACAAGACATATGATCAGTGAATATTCTCCAAAGCAGCCCCCCCGCCCCCCACTAGGGATTGATTGTTATTTTATTAAGTTTTTAAAAATTACTGAAATGTCAAATTATAGATCTGGGCATCCCAAGGTGGCGGCCAGCATAAACCCCCAGCAGAGCTACTTTTCAGACAAAAGGGAAACTGGGGTGTTGGAAAAGATACCAGCACAGTTTTAAGAGATGCTGATGGCCAGGTTTGTGTCTGTGTTTGTAACTTTGCTGATGAGGATGAGGAGGAAAACATTTTTCAACTTGAACTTCTTTCCCGTCAAGTCGGTGTCTCTTTTAAATATTCAGATTTTGCTTGTTTTTCTTGTAGAACTGTTTAGAAGTTTATTATCTCAAACACTTTAAACATAACAATTCTTCTTTTTGCATGACCCAATACCACTGCAGCCATGTAAATAATTCAATTAACAACTATTGGTAGAGTCTATTTCTACGATGGAGTAACAAGATTGCAATTATTAAGAGGCATTTCACACAGAATTTTAGCTACAGTGTATAGTTAAGTTAGGGTGTTCAGTAAAAATGAAAATCGGAAACTTTCTGATAACAGTATTCTAATCAGCAGACTTCATCAGAATTATTTTGTACATTTTTGTAACGAAATAAAGTATCCTAAAACATCACTGTAAATACAATGGTGTCTTAATTTTTTTCGTCGAGTTTGTATTTTTGTGTTGAAAAAATAAATAAAACTATCTTACAAGTAATGATGTGTTAGCTTCACTTGAAAAAATCATTAACGCTATAAATGTGTATAAGTGTTTTCTGAACTGACTTTAGAAGAAAACATGTAAGCTGCGGCAGTACTAACTTAGGGAGTTACTGTTCGAGAAAGAGACAATTTTTCTCCAACCTATTCTGTTCCTGAGCGAGCATTTTCCATCCCTGTGTTAAGATTTTATACCAACTGGAATATGAAAGTGGAGAGACTCTGTGATGTTATGTGAACCACACCTCTTAAACTGAGTGGACTTTGACCCCTATTTTTGGATTATTCTAAGAAATTGTTTTACAAAGGAAACTTGTTTTTTGCTGGCTTTCTTGACACGTTGAAATACTTTTATTTGTGTTAATTTGATGTTTCAATAATCGCAGGAAGCAGCAACCGCAGTTACTGAAGAATTTAGTGTAATAAGGAGTGATGTCACAGACAGCCCAAGAATGCAAGGACGCCGTGAAGTAAGTGCTGTTCTTTATTACTTACCGCTGGAGATGGTGGCATAAATTTTTGTGTGTGTTGTGTTGACATGAAATATTGGCTGTCTAAAGCTAAGATCGCGGTAACTGCTCCCCGTTTTGTTTCGCACTGACTGTCCAAGCTCAATAGCAATTTGTTTTGTTATACCTTCGGCTCTCTTTATTATGGACATCTTTGAGACCAGCGTTAGCTGTCCGTCGAAGAGTGATGTTCATCGTATAGAGAGAAACAAAGGAAGGCAGGGATCAACTATAGGTGTCCTTTTTAGCGCAGTGTCCATCTTATATAGAGGTGTCTGTTAAAACAGAGTTGACTGTAAATTATTTAATGATCTCTATTTTTAATCCCTGAAGAAAGCCGTGTTTACTTTTTGTTCCAAGAAAGATATCTTTTATTTCGTGTATGCAGCCTGACGTTATAACTGTTAATCCTTAATTAAGATTTTGATAAAAGCAAGGCGTGATGAAAAATCATTCTCGTCAAATCTGAGTTGTTTTGTCAATATATATCCAGTGTCTTGATAGCAACAACAATATAGATAGCCGCATAAACAAAACAACTTTCTTTACCAGACAAGTTTCGTCGGTACGTCCGTCGTCTTCAGTGTTACATGTGAAATTTTCGTTGAATCGCGCACAATGTTACAAAGTTCGTCACTTTGCATTAACAATATTGTTTACGTCAAGTTTGAATTAGCGACATTGAGGAACTTACAAGGTGAGAGTCAGGTTTATGTGTTTCACCTGCTGATTGAGGTCGGGTTTCGTCGGATTCCTTAAGCTTAACTTAAAACTCAGTAGCCGCAGAGTCCAGGATCACGAAGCAATCCCGTGTGCAGGATGGTCGACAAGCCCCTGAACTCTGCAGATGTCTAAACACGTTCGAAGACCTGTCGGAAAATAAGTGCTTGCGTATTCGAGTGGAGAAGTGTTGGCTGGTTTTACCAACAAAACAAGCATTACAACTTGCGCACGAAAATTTATACACCACAGGTGTGCGAAGCCCTTCAGGGACAACTTTTTCCACATTAACAAGTTTCTTGATTTTGAAAGAAGTGAAGCCTGACCTTATATCAATAGGTTTACATAATTGATGAGCAAGTTTGCATATCCATCTCTGTTGTGACTGAGAAGTGCTCAGTGTAAGCGATCTGTGTTTTTCCTCCATTGACTGATGTCTGAATATGTTTAGAAATGCATTTGTTGATAAGGTTCTCAAGGAAGAGATTCTTCTGTAGGATGACAAAAATTTTTGAAGGTCAGTTTGGAACCCCGTCCAAGTGTTGTTTATCTCAGAGGTTCCATCAATCAAGGTTTTAATTAATCCCAATTTGTAGGTAACGGGGAGAAACTCTTTAAAGATAAACAACACTTTCCCTGTAATTTCCATAATGTTACTAATTTAAACTTTTAAGTACGCAATATTACGAACTTTGTAACATCGCGCACGGTTTAAATTCAACGGCGATTCACAATATGTAACACTGAAGGTGACGGATTTACCGTCAAAACATGTCTGGTAAGTTAAAGAAAGTTGTTTTGTTTATGCGAATATCCAAGGTGGTTGGAAAACTGCAATAACTATTCCTGTTCTTTTTTTTTTTTTGTAGGGAGAAACTGCCAAAGGCTGCATCATTCAGTAGTAATTATTTCTGCTTGTGGGCTTTCTAGCTAGTGAAAATAACACTTTGAATATGATTAGGTTTATATCTTTACTGTGTAAAATAAAGAGCCAGGAAAATTTTTTTAGCTTTCTCATTATCACGCAAATTGAAACAAATTCCAGTGTGATAAATTTTTTTTAACCCAAATTCTTGTAATCTCTGTTGCAACTTAAATCGCCAGTATGAACTTGAGTAATTTATGGTACAATCTGCATCAGTCATTTATTAAGTTATTTTTATGCTGCGAAATTTACTGTTAAAAGCTTTTAAAGCTGACATTTTGTAACACCCTTAGATGTGTGAATTGCCAGAGGCTATCTTTCGTTTTTCTCTCACGTTGACACGAAAGAATAGTAAGAATATTAGAAAGGATCTTATGATCTTCTGTTTCACGTTTTTAGCATTCTAATCCTTCGTTAAAGGAAACTAGTAGAACGAAAGTAAAATGGGAATTGTGTATGTTGCGTACTCCAAAAGAAAAAAAGGTTATCTTACACTTATCGCCCAGAGTAAGTGCTAAGGTAATGTACTTCCATCATTTAAACAGGAAGGCTTAGTATATGTAATGAAGAGAAAACTAAAATAACTTTTTAAACGGAAATATACTTATCTTAAGCAAATTGATGTGCTGGCAAATTGATAGCTTAAAAAAGGCAGATGTCAGAAATGGTAGCGGTAAACTCTGTATTCTACTAGATTTCACATCCATTCCAGCGTTTATGTACTGTAACATGTTTTTTTGCATGAAAACAGATGTTTTTAGAAGCTGTGTTGCCAATATTGGTTTTGTACCTGTATGATGAATAAACGTTGGTAAAAAAAAAACACTTCTTATTCAAGTGTCAGTGTATTTGGCACGCAAGTACCAACCAGGAACCAGGGTTGCCACGGTTAGGGAAACGTCAGGGGAAAACGAAAATTTTTCAAGGTCAGGGAAAAGTCAAAAGTCAGGGAAAATCTTTGATATTGTCAAAGTCAGTGAAAAGTCGGAATTCTTTCTTCCGGTTTATAGTTCATAAGTTTTCTTCAAGACTTAAAAAATGCATTTATATTCTAATTCGCTACCCCGCTCAAACGAATATAAAACATTTATCATGTAACAAGCAACCTCAATTGGGGTGTGTCAACACGAGCCGTGTGCCACCCTCTTTATTATGCCTTCATCAACAGAATGGATGGAAATAATACAACAAACAGAATGAAAACTCGGAAATGTAAAAAATTACAGCAAGAAAAACAACCCAACAAAATGATCCAAACTATGCTCGTGTAACAATGATTCATACAAAACGTGCTAAACTTTTCATATAGCAGCATGCAAAAACTACGTCTAAGAGAAACCCCTGGTCACTGGGTATTTAATTTTGAGGGCGTAGGGACGGTCGTAAGACGCGAATTAGCCTGTTCCAAGCGTTCAGATAGTGGAGAGCGGTGCGAAGTGAAGATGGCGATGAAAAGTAGAGGGGGACTGGGGAGAGAGGTGCGGGAACGCTTGTAAGAATTCTTAACAGAAGTGCGTTCCGGTATACCAGATCCTGGTATACCCTCTGATTGGTTGATTTTCACAGTTTTTGTCAACAGTGGAGCGTCTTCGATCACAGCGAGAAATGCGATATGGCGATGATGACAGACTCTACGTCCCGTCCAGAATTCGAGCTCGCAACAAACACAGAGCTGAGTGACTTTCCAAACGTGGAGGCTAAAACGCGAAGAGCAAAGGAACTGTTTAAAACACGTAGTCGGCAGGATAGATGTCTTCGCAATTTCACCGACTGGCTTTGGAAAAAGACTTATTTTCCAGCTTTTTCCTCGAATAAAGCGTGCGTTGGAATGAAGGCAGGATAGAATACCATTTACGATTGTTGTGGTAACTCCGTTGATTGCCATCATGAAAGACCAAGAGGTCCAAGAGGAACATTTGAACAAAATCGGAGTAGCGGCGGCAATGATGGGAGAAGATGTGGATGAAGCCGTTAAGAGTGGAAGCTGTGAAATTGTATGATCCTTAAAAATTCACTCAAAGGCGTACTGCAGTCACAAATCGTGGTTGGCTAAGGAATGGACAAAAGGACTTCAAAGGAAAGCTTGGAAAGCAAGTTGCAGCTATCGCTATTGACGAGGTCCACTCAATCATCGAGTAGTAAATTTTCCCTTCGTTTGTTGGGCATTTTCATTGCTCGAGTTAACGATCTGTATTGAAACGGCTTTCTATCGAAATGAGCGATATTTGTTTGTCACTTGATTCATAATTTTTTTGTCACGTACACGCTGAAATCATGTTTTCAAGCCGTAAATAAATTACTTATCCCGTTCTCTATTGTCTGAAAGTCTTACATTAGGTTTTTAGTAAGATTATGTACAGATAATATTAATTTTGAGGTGAGAAATTTTGATTTATTCCTAAGAACAATAATAAATGTATGGGGCTGTAGCATCAGTCTTAATTGACAAGTGAAGACCACCTACAGCCGACGCGGTCTGAGTGGGCGGATGAGTCTATTTAAAACAAATCTAACAGGCGTTCCCTCTCTCACCTCTCCCCCTCCCTCGCTTTTATTTTTTAGCGCTCCTTTTTTCTTCGCACCGCTCCCCACTATCTGAACGCCTGGAACAGGCTAGACGCGAATGAATATAAATGAGAACAACTCAAATATATAGCCTACCGCTAATGAAGCAACAGAACAGCATACCATGTAACACCCCAAAGAAAAGGTTACATAACCCATGATAAATACATTTATATTCTAATTCGCTACCCCGCTCAAACGAATATAAAACATTTATCATGTAACAAGCAACCTCAATTGGGGTGTGTCAACACGAGCCGTGTGCGAACTAAAAGAACGGGAAATACGGAAAATTAAATACCCAGTGATAATGAAACCGACAACAATGAATGAAACACTATCCTTAATGTAACCGTCTTTTGCCTTGTCTGATTTCCAACGGCCGTGTCTTTTAAACAATCTGTCAGGCACTCGAGCATTAGCAGCAGCGGAGGCGCCTCCGGCCCTAAGGCTATGGAGACCGTAGTCTTGCTTGGGAAGGCCGATGGAATCGAAAGCGCTAAGCACTATCTCCCACGCTCTAGTATAAGACAAAGGAACAGACCCGCGCAATTTATAAGCTCCGGTACTGCGAAGAAAAACAAGAGGGCGAAAAATGAACTCTTCGCTGTCTGCTGAAGAAGAAGCGGCCACAAAATATCGTTGAACTAATAAATAAGGACATGTATGCCTTTAAAGTTTTAGCGATAACAACCCAAGCCCCATCCCTGTAAACGTCAGTCTTACTTCGATGAACAAAGATTCTCATAAAAGAATCTTCAAACTGAAAATCACACCTGCGTAACTGAACCAACTCGTTAAAGCGAAAAAACCCTGCATAACCTAAAACGCACAAAGTAAGCACTCGTAAATCAGACAAACTAGCTGAAGACGATCCATACTTAGAAAATAAAAGCTGAATAGCCTCGGGGGTCACAGGCTCTTTCTTTTTAACAGGGATACTGAGAAGCCTCTTAGCAGATTCTATTAAAGGTAAAACTAACGAGGAATTACAGGGGTCGGGTAGACCTGCCAAATCATGCACCCACTTGAGCCCATAATGGACTTCGTCAATAGTACTGCAAGAAGCAGATTCTTGAATCAAGCTAAGAAAGAACAATGAAACGTGCACACTAGAAGCGGGAAATATAACAATTTCTTTAAACTGAGAAGCCCATTTTCTCCACGTATTGAAGCCCTTTTCGTACTTCCTCGCGGTACTGTCGGCTTTGGATTTAAGAAGAACTGCGGGGAGATCTTGAACCAGTGCCCGGAGTCGCCCGTCTTCAACCTGTTGAAAATTAGGCTGCAAGGCATCTTTGAGAACTTCTACGAGGATAAGAACAAAAATATATGGCAAAATTCCTCAGTACACGTACTGGGAGTCAATACGGCAATAAAAAATGGACGCTTGGTAATGCCTCTGACCGGATGCAAAACTATTTAAGGCCGAATGGGCCAGCTCAAAAACGACGGTAAACAAGCCACTCGGCGAGCTAGTTTCATGCGAAACGAGGACAAATGAACCGACGAGCGGAATAAAAAACACGTGAGCCAACATAAAGCCACTCGGCTTGAAAAAACTAAGGCCCCTTAGCGCCAATTCTGACTGCCAGCACCGCGCTGTTAAACCTGTCTGAACCAGTGAGTGAATCTTTATAACACCAAAGGGCAAAAATCCCTGAGGGGTCGGGAAAATTAATGTAGTCAAGGACGTACGGTCGGAATTGAACAGCATTTGCGAACAAGAAAGGCCAAAACACATTAGACGGCCAATAAGGGACGACTAAAGTACCAACCGCACCACATACAAGGAGATGCTGAACCGCCCTAGTAATGCAGTGGACGGGAGGGACTAGCCAATTATTCTCTCCATTCCACGAGATTGAAAATGCGTCAACAGCTTCAGTGCCGGGTACGCGAAACCTAGAATTGAATCTGGGAAGATGGGCGTTGGCAGCATTCGCAAACCTGTCGACTGTATGTGGGCCCCAAAGGTGGTCCAAGTGTGCGAAGAACTCGGGGGTTGTATACCAGTCATCGAAGTCTACAATGTGGCTAAGCGCATCAGCACAAGCATTAAGTTCCCTGGGAACCCACTGGGGAATAAGTGTAATATTGCAAGTTCGACAAAAATAGAAATATCAAGCGCAATAGAATGCAATTCTGCACTAGGACTCCCTATCTCCACAACACGAACGGCCCCTTGGCTGTCAGAATGCCACTTTACACACTTACCCCGAACCGAGGCTTTGAACGCACTTAAGGCAAATTGTATAGCCTTAAGTTCTCTCCAGGTAGAGCTCTTAGCTGCTTCGCAAGCGGTCCACATACGATGGGACACCTCATTAGTGCCCACAACAAAAGCCCCGCAGGCGACGTCGCTAGCGTCCGAATAGCTAAACAAAAGGGGAGCATTATAAGGCAAAATAGGTCTCGTATTAAGACTAACGATATTGTTTTTCCAGAAAAATATTTCAGAGAGGCAATCATTATGAAGCCCGATATTAAAACGGGAATCCCAACTACGGCAGGATTCTATGACCTTGTAAAGAAAACGGGTTTTGAGACGAGTCAGGTTACCCAAAACTGGCGACATGGACATAACATGACCTGCGATAACGGCACAATCCCGAGCCGTAACATAAGGTGCGGATAGAAGAAATTTGTCAATCAGAGCGATAAATTTGCAAATACGTCTATCGGTAATAGAAATGGTACTGATAACTAAGTCCCAGTTTAAACCCGACCAAACAAGCACCTGAGTGGGGTTCCATAGTGATTTGGCGGAGTTGGCAACAAACCCCGCACTGCTTAAGGATGATTGCACAAACAATGAATTTTCCTTGGCCATAGGCAGTGAATCCCCTTTTCCGCACCCATCGTCGAGGAACACAACAATTTTAATCCCGTTAGACCTCCAAAACTTAACGAGTGGTCTGAGACACTTGGTGAAGACGTATGGGGCTGAGCTTAGACCGAACGGAAGTGATGCAAAACAAAAATACCGAACGGTACCAGAAAAAACCCAGGAGAAACCCAGAAAAGTTTGGTGATCCGGAAAAATATCGATATGATGATATCCAGACTTGAGATCGAAACTGAAAAGGTAATCGCCCTTATTAACATATGATAATAAAACTCTCCAATCTTCACACCTAAACTTCTGTTTCCAAATAAAATGATTGACATGATGTAAGTCCAGAATAAGCCTCTTCTTGCCTGAAGACTGTATCGAGACAGAGAGTGGATTAACGACATGTGGAATAAAGGGCACCTCAACGACGACGTGAGTGTGGACTAATTCAGCGATAGCCGACTCTACGAAAGACGCATTATTAAGAGCTGACTGATGATTGTTAGAAAAACGCGCCTGACAAGGTGTGGTAATGAATGGGATCCGATAACCGAATTTAATAGTATCGATAACAAAACTATTGGCACCAATAGTGTGCCAATAACTAAAACAGGACCTAAGTCTACCCTTAAGTACTGGCAATGCGTAATTCTGTTCAAATTCAAATAGATTACGATTATAATCGAAATCGACTAATGAACTAGAATCCCTTTCCCTGAAATACTCCAAATAAGAAGGATACATGTCTAATAAATTGAGTAAAGCTAATATCTAACCTTGGAGAACAAGTTTTTAATTCTGTGGTCCTATTTACCTCCAATGCCCGAAAAACCACAAGAACTAGGAAAGGACGGCCCCGAGCTTGAAGATCTGGCTTGAGGATTAACTTGACACTGAGATGTCCAATGACCTTGCTGGCCGCAGGCGAAACAAATATCACTTGATCTTGGTTTGCTGAAAGCGCCAAAAGTACGAGAAATAGGTCTGGAGGATGATGAATGTTGGCCAGCAAACGCGGTGGTTGCGGTAGATGATTGGAGTTGTGAATAACCTTGCTTGGATGGCTTCGCTTTCTGTTGGCGTTGGTTGCGTTTACGAAGGGCCCTATGCTCGGCACGGCGGATACGCTTTTCGTCCTCTGACCCGCTAGCCATCTCGTCTGATAAATACTCGTTCACCAAATCCCAACCGCCGGCGAACTTGTCTGCCAGTCTGATAAGTTTGTTGCGCTTCTTGATGTCAGAGTCTAGTTCTTCCAGGTGAGTTTTTACAAGGTCTAATTTTCTCTTCCCGAGAGCAACTGACGCCGACTTCACCTTCTCTGCAAGGTCGGAGTTGAATTGAAACTGTTTCTTATTACCTTCGAATCTAAACGTGATCTTGGATTCTTCTTTAAGCTTTTTGGCCACAGAATCGGTATTACTGCACGACTCGTCTTGAATATCGCGTTTCAAGGCGCCCAACTTCTTGTCTAAATAATCCTTAAATAGAGAGAACGCGGACGCTATATCACTGGATTCTGAAGACTGGATTGGTACTGAAGCTTCGAGAGGTTGAGACAAAGGTTGATTAGGGAGCGAAGGCAGCAAAACGTCGCTGCCAGGAAAATCTGTGCTCGCTGGAGTAACGTCTTCAACATCGGACATAATTTTGAGGGCGTAGGGACGGTCGTAAGACGCGAATGAATATAAATGAGAACAACTCAAATATATAGCCCACCACTAAATGAAGCAACAGAACAGCATACCATGTAACACCCCAAAAGAAAAGGTTACATAACCCATGATAAATACATTTTCTTTCGGGAAAGCACAGGTAGCCCAAGCTCGAAATATGAGCATCGGCGAACATCGGCATTGTTGCGTAACATTCGAAATATAAGGATTTGTATGGGAAAAAAACCTATCGTTTCTGTAACCTACGAAAATGAAAGAATTTCAATAAAAAACAGCTTACCTTACTCAAATTGTGTGTTACGTCTCTCCTGTGTGGTCCACGGGCCGTTTTATGGGTTTTATGTAAACGGATTCTCTCTATATAACTATATAAAGGTTTACCAACCTTGGTAAACCTTTATATAGAGAGAAAACCGTTTACATAAAACGGCCATGAATCGGCCCGTGGACCACACAGGAGAGACGTAACACACATTTTAAGTAAGGTAAGCTGTTCTTCATTGAAATCCTTTCATTTTGGTAGGTTACAGAAACGATAAGCTTTTTTCCCATACAAATCCTTACATTTTGAATGTTACCCAACAGCTGATTCTTATATTTCGAGCTTGGGCTACCTGTGGGAAAAGATGAAAAGTATGCTGCAAAGCAAGCAAAGCAAGTTGTCCAGTTACTATTTTTTCCTATTTTTTGAGCTTATTCCTATTTCTCCTATTTTTTTAACTAAAACCACCTATTTTTTCTATTTTTTAGCTTGTGAAGCCAAAATTTGTAACAAAATTGAATATGGAATTATAGTTATATTTGTTTTAGAGTGAGATTTATCATAAAGCAAGTATTATGTTGACTTTGATATTCTAATATTAGCAAAACTGCAAAACTAAAAGTTACATTTGTTCTTTTCATGACCTCTATTGCCGTTTTGAGTTCTGTTAACAACTTTGTTATGTTGTTACTTTTTGTACTGTTTTCTAGTGCAACTACATGTTTGTATGTAGTGTTATCAGAAACTCATAAAGGGTATAATGACAGACTAGAAACAATAGACAATTCCCAAAGCACAAACTCAGCCAAAACGCTAAAAATCTTCAATGTTTACGCAAGTTTGGGCTTATAGAAGATAATGTCACAGTTTTTCAATGACCATGAAATTCCGAGTCCGGGCAGTTAGGTAATCAATTGTGGCCCTGAAAAAATTTGAAGGAAAAAAAACTACGAATTTTTGAGAAAATGCTTTTTTCGTGAGAAGGACTCTTAAATCAGAAAGATCTGTTTTAGCCCTAAAAACAGGGCCGTTTCGGTGAGTAAAATACAGTCCTATTTTTGGGTCTAATTTGGCTCCCTTAAATCAGGGCCAATACAGTCCAATTAGCTAAGGCTGATTTGGTCCCAGGGCTGAAATGGGCCCTACCGTGGGCTGGAATAGCCTTTTGATAGAGCTTTTTTGGCCTAAATTGTGCTCAAATGGCTCCAAGAAGGGCTGAATCAGACTTTGGCCTGCAGGGCTGAATTGACACTTTGGGGCTGAAACAGATCTTTTGAATTTACAGTGTGCGTAGCCGAGAGATTTTCACGAAAAAAATGCCGGCAACAGCAGTTATTTTCGACTCAGACCTCAAAGGGGCGTGGTATTGTAACCACGTGACATTTACTCCGATCGCCAAAAATTTTATGTTATATTGTAGATTGATCTATATGTTATCCATTCTATGTGTTAGACTTACGATAAAAGTAAAGGTGGGGATACCAGAGAGCTTCAAAGTAGGATGGTACCCCCCCCCACCAAAAAAAAAAAAAAAAAAACTGGGTCGAGTCACCTTAAGTAGTTGGGAATGATATGAACAACACACCTCATTATGAGAAGTAGTTTGTCGGAGTATCCAAAAAAATTGCCTTAATAGGTAAGTTGTTCCATGTCTTGCGGCTCTTGTTTTAAGGTGTTGTGCCCCCCCTCTCTGATCTGTTTCCTCGTCTTTCTGCTTATACTCATCACTGGAATAGCAAATTTCTTGCAGAACTAAATCAGAGTTGTCATCTTCACTCCCATGGTACCGCTACCTTATATAAGCTATATAGGTATATGCTGCCCCAAAGGGTATGTTTTGGGCCGTTTTAGTCTGAAAACGGGTATAACCTTTGCCCATTTTGTTCTGGAATCAGATATATAGATATATAGTGCCAAATGAATGACAAAGAAAGAGTAATATGCGAATATTAATTGGATTTTAAGAAATCGTTTTGTTGGCGTTCTAAACTGGTCACATAATTTCTGAAAATGGTTATGAATTTTAGAGACCAGGTATGAAAACGGGTGTGGGAAATAAGATTTTTGGTTTGAAATAGGGTCAGGAAGTGGAGAACCTGGCAGCTGGCCAGCCCACCAAGAATTCCAAGGAGTACCCCCAGGCGTTAAGCATTGCCATGCTTGGCCCTTCTCCATCGTCTTCTACCTCCTCCTGAC